>NW_007249731.1:152258-156558 GCF_000164805.1 Carlito syrichta | reverse complement strand
CTCGCGAGCGGGTGGTGGCCGAAGGGGCTCCTCTCGAACGGTTCTGGCTTGGTGGCCGGCGCGTCTTAACTCACGAGTGCTCTCTCGAGGCCCCGAACGCGGCGTTCCCGGCCGGAGGCTCCCGAGCGCGGACCTGCTGGGCCTGACGTCCCTGTGTCGGTGGGGATGGGCGTGCACTCGCGGGTCAGGGAGGGCCTTCTTGCCAAGATTACTAAAAGTCACATCTTACGTATCCCCTCCCCCATGATGAAACGACCACCCCCGGGACCACCGAACCCTAGGCTTGTTTCTGGAGAGTTTTTCCCCCGAAAGAACGGTTCTCCGAATAACTTTGCAGTGTTCACATTCCGAGACTTGTCTGTTAAGTATTATTGACTTTGAGGGACGTTCTTTATACATTTGCTTCTAATAGATACACGTTGATTTAAGGGAGAGCAGATTTAGAATGGGTGTCGTTCCCTCACCCCCCAACTGTTGATTGAAGTGAGAAAGCCTCAGGAATTTGGATGTTTGGAGATAATTGACCCTTGAAGTAAACAAGTACACAACTTTAAGATACATGTTTCTGTAGCTTTTCTCTCGAGTTGTAGTCACTATGTTGCAGTGGTCTTTGCCTTCTGTTTCTTATTTGCTGAGTCCTTTTGAATGTGGCTACCCAGTGTTGTGCGTGGAGGAGTGAAGCCGGGACGCTTGTGCAGACTAAGTTGTCACTCTCGAGGCTGTCCAAAGGGGCTGGTTGGAAAGCACACGCTGGGAGATTTCCCTCTTTGTTCTTACTTTAGAAAGTGCCTTTGGTTAGAGATTAGATCCCTGGTGTGAGTCGTGTTAGGTAAAGTTTCTCTTCACAAAATTGAACCAGTGTCAGAAACGCCAAACGCTTGAAGAAATGTTATTTTTCTAAAATTAATCTTTTTTTGCTGTCTCCAAAATTTGCTTGAGTTTTTTTTTCTTTGTAATGTTCCTGTTGTATAATTTTTAAAATTGTAATAGCTGTTTTGACATGTTGGTATGTCATTGTGTGTGCTTGAGATTTTGAGAAGCTGTGATAATCGCTTAGCTAGTGATAGCTGTTTAAAAAATTTTGTTACTTCGTTGTGGTTAGATTTGCTGTTCTTTTTTGGGGGGGTGGAGGAGGTGATCTCAGGGCCGCCTACCATAGTTAATTTGAGAATGTGCAAAAAAAAAATGTGTATATATAATTTTCTGTGCAGTAAGGTTTGGAAGATACTCCTTTTGGAAGTGATTTTTTTGAGAGCTTTTTGTGATTTTTGGAGGTAAATATAATACATTACTAATAAAGTATAAAAAATCAGAGTGATATGTAAGAAAAATCTAGATTTTTTTGAAATTTTAAATGGAAATACATTACTTCCAACTGTGAAGCTTTGAGTAAGTGCAGTGACTTTTTCGTTATCTTAGTTCACAGCCCACACTTCATTTTGCTGTGGATTGTGTTCATAATTATTTTCCTCCTGGCCCTTTGGTGAGTTTTTTAAGCCTCTAAGGAATCTGCAAAGATCAGATGGGCAAAACATCTGTATCCCTATAGGAACAGTTTGTAGGAACAGTGTAAACTGCGACTCTTCAAGATATTGTTTAAAAAGTTAAGTCGTGAGTCATACATATTGAGGTGCATTCTCTGTGTACATTTGTTTAGGAAAGGTTTAATTTTTCATTAGGGGAATACCTGTACATGACATTTGTAAAAATGGGGAGCGTGAGCCTTTTATCATCTCTAGGAGCTCAGAAGCACGTTAGTGGGATGTCTCCATTATCTCTGCAGTTAATCGCCTGACAGCTTCACACAGATTCTCTTAAAGTCCTTTTTATCAAACAAATTTTTGCTTGTATTAAAACTCACATCAAGTTATATTGCCATTTTAACCAAGGAACGGTTGGAGGGAAGAAGGTCATTGTCATTTTAGTGGCGTTAAATAATGGAATTCAATGGGAAGAGAAGTCATACTTTTCAAAGTGTTAGTAAAACGTTAGTAAATTCAGTTATAATTTTCTGCTTCTTTTTTTTTTTTTTGAGTTGGAATCTCACTCTGTTGCCCAGACTGGAGTGCAGTGGCCGCTCCCGGCCACCGCAGCCTCGACCTGCTGGGCTCTGGCGATCCTTCCGCCTCAGCCTTCCCAGTAGCCGGAATTACAGGCGCGCTACCACGCCTGGCTAATTTTTTGATTTGTTGTAGAGATGAGGTCTCGCCTAGCCAGGCGGGTCTCGAACCCGCGGGCTCAGGCAATCCACTCACCTTAGCCTCCCAAAGGCGCGGGATTACAGGATGAGCCACTGAGCCTGGCTTGCTTCTTTATTTTCAAGAAGTAGCCACTTAATTTAGATCTTTGTGATGTAGTTTGTCTGCTTTTATTTCATGGAGGCAAATAAATCTGACAATTCATGGATTTACTTAAATCTGTGTAACTTGCTTTTATTTAGTGCCACATTTGGATGACTTTTGTTTTATGTTACTATTTTTGGAACAGTATTTAAAAATTTATACCACAGTATAGTTTTAAAGTATTTCACATAATGGTTTTGAAATACCACTCTCTTTTCATCCACCATTTTCTCCTGGGTGATTGCACTGTCCCTTTCTTCAAAGAGTCTCTTGTAATCCCTGTTGATTGCAGTGGTGCTTTGTGGCCAGTCCACAGCTGATTAACCTTGGGCTTCTCCTGGTGAACTCCATCAGCATGCTGCTCCAGGGTTCTTGCTGAGGCTTTGAGTTCAGTGTAATTTTTACCCTTTCTTGCCGGTAACTAGGGATAAGAAAATAAAAATGACTCATGGTTGTTGTAGTGGGAACTGGTAAGAAGTATCTAGGTCCCAGAAAAAGTGGGTGTTTATGGTGTTTATTTATGGTGGCCTTTAAAACAACAGCAAAAAAACCCCAACAAATTCATCAATTCATAGAATTGATTGTAGTGTTTTCCGAATTATTTGGCTCTGGCATTAAGTATCCTTTTTAAAATGTTTGAATAATAATATCTTATACGGTTTTTTGCAGTTTAGAATGTATCATGTTCTCTCTTTTGATCTTTCCAACAGCTTTTGAGGCAGGAAAGGCAAGTAATAACTCCCTTTTATAGGTAGGTAGTGAGCCTAGAAAGGGTAAGTGACTAATCTAAGGTTATACAAATTAAAATGGCAGGGAATTGAGCCTAGGACGTGTGATTTCAAAATTCTGCACTGGAGGTCTCCGTAAAGGTACCATGGCAATTCTGGAGCCCTCTTGGGCAGGGGTCCCAACCCCAGACTATCAGGAACTGTGTCATACAGCAGGAGGTGAGCAGGTGGGCTCCTGAGGGAAACTTCATCTGTATTTACAGCTGTTCCCCATCACTTGCATTACCGCCTGAGCTCTGCCTTCTATTCTAACGCGGATCAGTGGCCGTGTTAGATTCTCATAGGAGCGCAAACCCTATTATGAACTGCACATGTGAGGGATCTAGGCCGTGCGCTTTTTATGAGAATCTAATCCCTGATGCTCTGAGGTGGAGCTGAGACGGGGATGTTAGCGCGATCTTCCATCATCTCCAGATGGGACTGTTTTGTTGCAGTAAAACAAGCTCAGGGCTCCCACTGGTTCTGCATTATGGTGAGTTGTATAATTGTTTCATTATATATTAAATGTAATAATAGTAATAAAGTGCACAATAAATAAATGTAATGAGCTTGAATCATCCTGAAACCCCTCCTCCCCCGTGGAAAAATTGTCTTCCATGAAACTGATTCCTGATGCCCAGAAAGTTGAGACTGCTGCTCTAGGTACAGCTCAGAAACTTCCAGTTAGCAGATTATTGGTAATGCTTTTGCTTTTGCTCTATGCCAGGGTATTTTGGATATTCCTTGGGCATTTTGCAAGCTTCCTTTTAAAAAGTTTGGAGATTGTTAGATTGAGTCATACATGTTAATTTTTGCAAATAATCATTTTGCTTGGGAACATTTTGGAGAATACTGAAAAGTGTAAGCAGAAAAATAACTCCTGTAATCTCAACACTCAGAAACATCATGGGTGACATCTGGGTACTCATCCATTTAGACTGTCTAAGCATATGTGATGTCTGTTCACCACAAGAGGAAAGCATGCTGTTTCTTATTCTTCTCTAGATACTATTTCATGGCTCTCTTTGGGTTAGTAAACTTAGGTCTGTGTGATCATTTGAAAACTTACACTGTATTTTCTTTAGTTCCTATCATTAGACAGATTATTTCTACTTTTTTTGTCATTTTAAACAATGCTTTTTTTTTTTGAGTTGGAGTCTCACTCTGTCGCTCAGACTGGAGTGCAGTGGC
>NW_007249731.1:140162-152069 GCF_000164805.1 Carlito syrichta | reverse complement strand
GCCACCGCAACCTTGACCTGTTGGGCTCCGGCGATCCTTCCACCTCAGCCTTCCAAGTAGCCGGAATTACAGGCATGCACTACCACGCCCGGCTGATTCCAGCTAATTTTTTGTAGAGATGAGGGCTCGCCAAGTTGCCCAGGCGGGTCTTGAACCCGCAGGCTCAGGCAATCCACTCACCTCAGCCTTCCAAAGGCACGGGCGGGATTACAGGCTGAGCCACCGAGCCGGCTTAAACAATGCTTTGACAAACAGCTTTGTATAAAAGTTTGTAAATGTTCTATTTTAACTGAGAGCAGTGCAAAAGGTTTTTTGATTAAAGTGTCATGAGTGAAATAAATTAGTAATTATTGACTTGTTCATTGTTACACCTTTATTGTTTCTGTTTCTATAAACATGTCAATGAGGCATTAAATGCGCCACCATTGCTTTGCTAAGCCATGGTCTTACCATGTGGCTCCCTGAGCCATGGTCACCATGTGTCCTAGCCTTGACCCCCTCCCCTGCCTTGGGGAGGTGAATCTCCCCCCCTAAATTCCTCTTAAAATAAACTGTATTTTTCAATCTAAAAAAAAAACGATTATTGAATGATGGCAGAGATAAGTTTTACAAAATGTAAGCAAACATGGCTTCTGAATCAATGTTTGATAAAGTATGAAATTTCAGGTATGTTTGACTTTGGAAATTATATCACAGTAAACAAATATTGCAAGTTTTTGCACCTTATATAAATGCTTATCAGTTTTTAACTGACATTTTATTTTATTTTATTTTGATTCGGAGTCTCACTCTGTTGCCCAGGCTGGAGTGCAGTAGCACGCTCAGGGCCACCACAGCCTCAAACTGCTGGGCTCAGATGATCCTTCTGCCTTAGCCTTCCATGTAGCTGGAGCCACAGGTGCACACCACCATGCCCAGCTAAGTTTTTGATTTATTGTAGAGATGAGGTCTTGCCAGTTTGCCCAAGCTGGTCTTGAACCCCTGGACTCAGGCAGTTCTCTTGCCTCGGCCTCTCAAAGTGCTGGGATTACATGTGAGCCACTGTCCCCGGCTTAACTGACATTTTAAAACCATACTGAACATTAATATAGAGAAAATAGAAATGAGAAGTTGCTTTACTCATTTTTTTTTTTTTTTTGAGTTGGAGTCTCACTCTGTCACCTAGACTGGAGTGTAGTGGCTGCTCCCGGCCACCACAGCCTTGACCTCAAGCTGGGCTCTGGCGATCCTTCCACCTCAACCTTCCAAGTAGCTGGAACTACAGGCGTGTGCTACCACGTCTGGCTAATTTTTTAATTTATTGTAGAGATGAGGTCTTGCCAAGTTGTCTAGGCGGGTCTTGAACTCGTGGGCTCAGGCAGTCCACTCACCTCAGCCTCCCAAAGCCCGGGATTACAGGCTGAGCCACCGAGTCCAGCTAATATTTTTAATCTCAAGACAAAGTTGCCATAATATTAAATTGGTAGGTAACATTATTTTGAGGAGCTGATTATAGAAAGGTTACATAGGCAATGAAAACCATTTTGTGCTTTTTTTTTTTTTTGAGTTAGAGTCTCACTCAGTTGCCCAGACTGGAGTGCAGTGGCTGCTCCGGCCACTGCAGCCTCGACCTGCTGGGCTCCGACGATCCTTCCGCCTCAGCTTTCCAATTAGCTGGAACTACAGGCACGCGCTACCACGCCTGGCTAATTTTTTTGATTTATTGTGGAGACGAGGTCTCGCCAAGTTGCCCAGGCGAGTCTTGAACCCTTGGGCTCAGGCAATTCACTCACCTTGGCCTCCCAAAGTGCTGGGATTACAGGCTGAGCCACTGAGCCTGGCCCTTTTTTGTGTTTTAAGAAGGAACCTTTATGAATTAAGCCAATTAATAAGTGCTTATGAATTAAGTTAATGCTGTTTGTGCAACATCTGAAAGTACCGTGCTGTAGAAGGAACCCTGGTGAAGTAAGGGGATGAGATTGGTCATACTATAAATTGGATTTGTTAGAATTTGGTTTTCACCTGACTCTGCATTATATAGCAGATTTTATCATTAAACATTTTTTGGAATAGTCATGAGAGACATCTCAAAGTATGTAGTTTTCACTGACCATCAGTTTCAGAGGTGGTGCTAACTGCCATTGCATGTGCTGTTCCTCTTATGCTGGGTGTCTGGGCCTGTACTTCCCTCCCATGTTAAAATTTGTGGAGGTCCCTCGACTTTTGATTCCCTCCTCTTGCTTTCAGTCCTGCTGCATGAAAAGACGATTTCCCAGTGTCTTCCTCTAGAATTTTCTGGTAAGCCTTCGTTCTTTTGCTATGAACTTCTGAAATTCATCAAAATGAATTTTTTCATTTTCATTTTCTACTTTTCTTCAAATCAAACAAAACAAACATAAACCTTCTGAACAGTAGTAACTGGAATATTATTAACTCTCACACTGTTTTTGAATACTTTATCATTGTTACTTTCCTTCTATTCTCTGCTTCCAGTTTTCCTACTTGGTTGCCAAGTGAATTTCCCCAGAACACATCTTTCATCCTGTTACTGTCTATAACTGGCTAAGGTCTTGGCCCTCAGTCTGGTGTCATGATGTTCTGTAGGCTAACCCCAGTACTATTTGTGTAGGGTGCGATGTGTCTCCACGTCTCCACACCTGTGTAACTGCCAGAGCTTCTGGTGTGCTTGCTTCGGTTGGCTAGGGTTCTGTTCAGCCACCCCGCTCTCTTGTCCTGTCTCCTCCCCACCACCGCCCAGCATACAGTAGGTGCTTGTACATATTTGTAAAATGAACACATTACATTAAAGATTTGTTGTGGAGGGTGATGCTATTGTTCATATGACAGGCTTGTTCTTAGAGTTATATTTTCACTCTTTTTTTCATGCTGCTGCTTTGATAACTTGAATAACACTGAATCCTGAATAACTTATGAAGGACTGTTTTAGGTTTATCTTTCACATTATTTTAAGTTATGTAGGTAATACATGGATATATTTCTCATTGTAATTATGTAGCAGTAAATAGAGGTAAATTGACCGGCCTCCTCATCTTCATTTTCCCTAGAGGCAGCCAATTTGGTGTGTATCTTTTTTGGGGTGGGCAGGGGGAGCATTACAACTTTATTGAAATGTAATTTACAGACTCTATACAGTTCACCCATTTAAAGGGCACATGTAAATAGTTTTTGGATAGTCACAAAATGTGCGGCCATAACCACAGTCAGGTCTGGAATATTTTTCACTTTAGAGAGAAACCCTGCATCCTTTGGCTGTCTGCTCCCAGTCCCAGGCAACCGATAATCTACGTTCTGTCTCTGTAGACTTGCCCATTTTGGGCATTTTATATAAATGGAATCAAAATATGTAACCTTTTCTGCCTGGCTCTCTATTCATTTTTTTCTCTGTAGGACATTCAAATGTGTATGTATGATATTTGTAATTTATTGTATATGTATATGTCTAGCTCAGAACAAAACTAGGCACATAGAAGGAGCTCAGTAAATATTAAGTAAACATACATGTGCATACATTTTTTAAAAACAAGTGGAATCATAGTATATGTAGTATCCTACAACTGACTTTTTTTCTCTTAACATATATTGAAGATCTTCCCATGGGTATGTCCAGTAATGAGATGGTCTTATTCCTGTTAACAGTGCATGGTATTCCGTATGTATATTTGTGGAGATTGACCTCTTGAGCTTGTCAATATATATGTTAAAAATTCTTGGCCAGGCGTGGTGGCTCAGCCTGTAATCCCAGCACTTTGGGAGGCTGAGGTGAGAGGATTGCCTGAGTCTGCGGGTTCGAGACCAGCCCAGGCAACTTGGCGAGGCCTTGTCTCTACAATAAATTTAAAAAAATTAGCTGGGCGTGGTAGTGCACATCTGTAGTTCTGGCTACTTGGAATGCTGAGGTGGAAAGATAGCCGGAGCCCAGCAAATTGTCACTGTGCTTGCGGTGAACACGCCACTGCACTCCAACCTGGTGACAGAGTGAGACTCCAACTCAAAAAAAAAAAAAAAAAAAAAAGTTTTGATGGTTTTGCTATATAGTATTTTTTAAAAAAATAATTACCACATTTAGTGTAATCTCTATAGTGTTAATGTTGGAGTTTCACTTAAGAAACAAGTGAAAACATGACAGGTAAGGGTTGTGAGGCTTGAAGGGGAATGGAATGCAGGCCTTGTCCTGGCAGTGCAGTGCCAGAGCGAGGCATTTTGTATTTGGGTTTCTGGATGTGAGCAAGCTTGTTTTAAAAAGCTCATGGCGTAGTGCTTAAAATAGAATTTACATGCTATCTTGTACTTTATGGTGAATTTTAAGACTTTTTCTTGCAGTTATGCAAGTCTAATCTTAAAGATTGGAAGGATTTCAGAGTAAATATTTTTTTCTCGTGTTAAAATCATCATTCTGGTCTGTGGACTTCTTTCTATAAGTTACCTAAGAAGGCAAATATAGAGCCCCCTAGCTTAGAACAGGCTTGTTGTAGGTGCTCCGTAATTGTTGTTTATTCAGGAATAAACACTTTAAACACTTTTGTTACACTGGAATGTTAACTAAAAAAAAATTATTTTTTTTTTGAGTTGGGGTCTCACTCTGTCGCCTAGGCTGGAGTGCAGTGACATGCTCATGGCCACCACAGCCTCAGTGCTGGACTCAGGTGATCCTTCCGCCTCAGCCTTCCAAGTAGCTGGAACTACAGACATAAGCCACCACGCCCAGCTTAAAAAAACTATGTTTTAAAATTGATAAATTAATCTTTGAGTCAGATCTGTGTCGCCCAGGATGAGAGTGCAGTGGCACAACCATGGCTTACTGTAGCCTTGATCTCCTGGACTCAAGTGATCCTTCTGCCTCAGCTTCCCTGAGTAGCAGGACTACAGGCTCATGTCACCAACCATGCCCAGCTAATTTTTTGAGGTTTTTTTGTTTTGTTTTGTTTTTTTAGAAATGAGATCTTGCCATGTTGCCTAGACTAGTCTCGAGCTCCTGGGCTCAAGCGGTCCTCATACTTTGGCCTCTAAAAGTGCTGGGATTAAATGGCTTGAGCCACCATGCCCAGCCTTGTTTTTTGTTTTTTTTTTTTAATTATACAGGCAATGTACCAATTATGACAGTAGTTTTTTCTTTTGACTTGGAGCCTCACTCTGTCACCCCAGCTAGCCTCGACCTGTTGGGCTCAGACGGTCCTTCTGCCGCAGCCTTCCAAGTAGCTGGAACTACAGGCACACACCACCATGCCCAGCTAATGTTTTGATTTATTGTAAAGATGAGGTCTCACCAAATTGCCCAGACTGGTCTTGAACCCGTGAGCTCAGGCAATCTTCTCACCTTGTCTTCCCAAAGTGCTGGGATTATAGTTGTGAGCCACCATACCCTGCCTGGTAGTGGTTTTCAAGGTCTGTTTCTCAGATGATGATGGTTTCCCAGACTTTTTCTGAGTATCCTCCAGGTCATAATTATTTTCGTAATATAGTAAGACGTTATTTGCAGTATTGACATTGGCAAACTCAGTGGTGGGTATAACATCTTAGCACAGATTAAGGCAGTGGCACTGAATTGTACCAGTAGTTTGTATTCTTCATCGTTGAGCACTTGAAATTAAAAAAAAATGCCAGTTACACTTAATGTTGTTGATGAAGCATAAAACATTAATTTTATTATATCTTAATCTTTGAGCATGTTAAAAAATATGTTGTATGATTAAATGCAAAGTATCTGTGAAATACTTTCATTGACTACCAAATCTGATGAGAAACTCAGGAAAAGAACTCGTGCAGTTGTTTGAGTTTTGAGCTTTTTAAATGGAATGCCATTTTTACTTGAAAAAAATGGCTGGCAAACTATGGTTATACAGACGTGAGTATTTGGCATACATTTTTATGAAAATAAACAAAGTGAGCCTGTCACTGCAAGGAAAACAACTGACAATATTTGTTACTAATGATAAAATTTAAGCTTTCAAGTGAAAATGTAATTTTGGAAGACATGTATTTGCCACTGTGAGCTTGACAGTTTCCCAGTATTTGACTTTTTGATAAGATCAGTGTGATATTAATGAATGTGTTCTGTTGAAGTTGCATGGTGAAATGTGTCAACATTTGGAAGAACTGTATAACTCAGTAAACTAATATTTTCCAAATAACCAGTGCATGATGTTAGAAAATCATGCGTGGATAAAAAGATCCATTGGAAATGGAAGGTAGACCTATGAACTTCAATATGTCTGAGTAGGAAATGTTCATTGATATGGTTTCAGATTTTAAGAAACAGCCATTTGTTGAGTTTTGGTGAAGGACCAAAGAGTATCCATAGTTATCTGTAAGGCAAAAATAGAGCATTTTAATAAGAATACTCCATCTTTTTCCAATCATATAACTGTGAGGCTGGGTTTCCTTTATATTTTTCAACCAAAACAACCTATTAAACAGGTTGATTAGCTGGGCTCGGTGGCTCAGCCTGTAATCACGTGCCCTGGGAGGCTGAGATGAGTGGATTGCCTGAGCCTGTGGGTTCGAGATTCTCCTGGGCAACTTGGTGAGACCTCATCTCTACAATAAATAAAAAAATTAACTGGGTGTGTTAGCGTGTGCCTGTAGTTCCAGCTACTTGGAAGGCTGAGGCAGAAGGATCGCGGGAGCCCAGCGGGTCGAGGCCGCAGTGGCCGGGAGCAGCCACTGCACTCCAGTCTGGGCGACAGAGTGAGACTCCAACTCAAAAAAAAAAACCAAAAAACAAAAACAGGTTGATTGAGGAATGAATGTGAGAAGCAGTATGTCTTTATGAAGATAGACATTAAAGAAAATTGTGAAAATATTAAACGACAACAGTCTTCTCACTATTTTTTTTTTTTTTTGGAAAATAGTCTTAAAATAAGTGATTTATGTTACCAAATGATGGATCTATTGTTATTCTTAAATGTCAGTAACTTTTAAAAATCTCCTGTTTTAATTGCTAATTCAGTAAACATTGATAGATTTAATCAACATAAAGTTGGGGGACAGGCCTCCATTTTCAAGAGTATAAAAGAATTCTGAGAGCAAAACTTTGAAAACCTGAGCTTTTTTTTTTGAGTTGGAGTCTCCCTCTGTTGCCCAGGCTGGAGTGCAGTGGCATGCTCATGGCCATCTCAGCCTCGACCCGCTGGACTCAGGCGATCCTTTTGCCTCAGCTGAAACTGCAGGCACACAACACTATGCCTGGCTATTTTTTTGTTGTTGTTGTTGAGTTGAGAACTTGCTACGTTGCCCAGTCTGGTCAGCCGTCCTTCCATCTCAGCCTCCCACAGTGCTGAGATTACAGGCATGAGTCACTGCACCTGGGCTCAAGTAGCATCTTCAAAGTCAGATTTTTTTGTTTTGTTTTTTTTCGAGTTGGAGTATCACTCTGTCGCAGAGACTGGAGTGCAGTGGCCACTCGCAGCCACTGCAGCCTCGATCTGCTAGGCTCCAGCGATCCTTCCGCCTCAGCCTTTCGAGTAGCCGGAATTATAGGCGCGTGCTACCACACCTGGCTGATTTTTTTGATTTATTGTAGAGATGAGGTCTCACCAAGTTGCCCAGGGGGTTCTCGAACCCACAGGCCCACGCAATTCACTCACCTCGGCCTCCCAAAGCACGGGATTACAGGCTGAGCCACTGAGCCTGGCCAAAGATTTTTTAAGAAGTATAGAATTTTGTGTCTACTTGAATCATAGAATAAAGAACATGTATTTTAGGATTACCATTAGTCTCCATTGATGACTTTATAATCTCAGGAATAGTGCAAACGAATGCTTTTCTAAGCATTTTTTCGGAAAGGAATTCTCTGATATTCTGTTGAGGGTATTTCCCTGGATGCTGGTGTTTGGTGAACAAGCTGGTTGATGGTGTGTAACTGTCTTAATCTTGCTCGCTTAACTTGTGCCTCACCTTTGACCTTAGCTCCTGTGGGTCTGAGTGTGGAACCTCCCTGGTTCAACTGCTCCAGTGAGCCTCTGGCCTCCTTGTTGGAAGAGGCTAGACGGCATGATTACTGTCTCCTGACATTGCCTTAGAGGACACCTATGGTCTCACCATCCTGGGCTCAGAGTTTCAGACAGCCCTCTGGTTTCAGCTTTGCCCTGGTTTCAGCTTTGCCCGTGCCTGTCTTCCTAAGGGATAATTTGCCTTTCTGGAGTGTTTCCTTCAGGCATCTGCGGGTTGTCACTTCCTCTGCTGATCCGGGAACCACTGCATTGTCTGCTTTTCATCTTCATGAAGTTTGTTGAACTCGCCTGTTGGTTATTTTCTTTTCATCCTTGTGGATTAATTTTTTTTCTTCCCTTACTATCATTTTGTTTCCCTTCATGGGGGGCATATGGTAGATATTTGTATATGGGGAATTTAGATTTTAAACTTTTTGTGAAGCTCATAATGCAAACTAGTATAATAACCATTCTTACATGGTTGCTAATGTTAGGATTTATGTTGAGTGATGATATATATAAAATGTGTTATTATCTGAGAGTAAGCTAGGTTTCTTTTAAACACAATTAAATGTATATATAGAATAGTATGTATAACCTTATAGAAGAATGTGTGTTAGATAAACCTCCAATGTCATAAATAGAGCATTCACACCTTCAAGGTCGTTCATTCTTTGGCACCCTTATCCTAAGTAACTTGTATCAATAAGGCTAATTTAAAAATAGATACTAGTAGTGAAATAATGGCTTGATATACTCCTTATTTGTAAGATTGAGTTTTTTTGTTTTTTGAGTAGGAGTCTCACTCTGTCACTCAGACTGGAGTGCAGTAGCACACTCACAGCTACCACAACCTGTCTCTACCTGCTGGGCTCAGGTGATCCTTCCACCTCAGCCTTCCAAGTAGCTGGAACCACAGGTGTGCACCACCACACTCAAGTAATTTTTTTTTAAAGTAATTTCTATTTATTTGTTTATTATAGAGATGAGATCTCTCCAGGTTGCCCAGGCTGGTCTTGAACCTTGGACTCAGGCAGTCCTCTTGCCTTGGCCTCCCAAAGTGCTGGGATTACAGGTGTGAGCCACCATCTGTAAGGTTGTTTTAAACCCATTGCTTCTAATTAACCATTTAATTCTATCATAGACACATTTCCAAATTTACTGTAGCATTCTTTGAAGAGGAGGATTCCGTAGGTAAAGGTAGAGAGGGAAGTTTCAAGACCTCATTTTGGAAATATGCATAACCGTGTCAAGTATACCTGCCCATGGAATCCGGTGGTTATTTCTGATGTATGGGAAGAAGTGACTTATGTTAATTACCACAGTGATCTACACTGGGCTAAGTCTTGAAAAGTATTCGTGCTGTAAACCACAAGGAAGTTAAATTGTCAGAGTTATGAGAAAAGTCCAACTTTTTGGCAGAAGCATGAACTGTTAAAGTCTGTGTTACACCTTATATATTTTTGTTTGTTATTTTGTTTGATACATTTAAAAATGTTTTATAAAGTAAAAATGATTATTCCTTTACTGGGCTATAGATGTTCTGTGCTAAATCTTGCAAATAGCCCATTGCATTCAGAGACATCTCAAGATTGCCTAAGAGCAACTCAACTACACTTTTTAATGAAATAGTGAAAAACGAATCACTTCATATTAAATAGTATAGTGTTGGAACTAATTACTTTAGTATAATGATATTTGACTTATAATGGAATTTTGGGCATTGAGGAACTTAATTATGACACAAATATCAACATTTTATTTTTTTTTCTAATGTGGTAACGTGTGAAACAGTCACTGACATGCATTGCAGGTTCGCTGATACATGTTGTGTGATAGGAATTTGTTGGATGTCTTCCACCTGGTGTTTTTCTGTTTAAGCAGATACAGTCTCATTTTATTTCTTCCACATTAATATGTAGTTTATTGTCCAATCTGAACCACTGTGAAAGCGCTTCACACATTCTTTTTCTATATAATGTCAGCTGATTTTTTTTTTATATAGATCTCAGTACATATTCCATTTTTTAATTTGCTTTTTCATGCACTTAAAATGAAAAACTGGCCAGGCACGGTGGCTCATGTCTGTAATCCCAGCACTCTGGGAGGCAAAGTTGAGAAGATCGCCTGAGTCCAGGGGTTTGAGAACAGCCTGAGGAACTTGGCGAGACCTTGTCTCTATAATTAATCAACAAATTAGCCAGATGTGGGAGTGCACACCTTTGACTCCAGCTACTTGGAAGGCTGAGATGGAAGGATTGCCTGAGCCCAACAGGTTGAGGCTGCAATGGCCATGAGTGTGCCACTACACTCCAGCCTGGGTGACAGAGGGAGACTGTGACTCCCCCCCCCCCAAAAAAAAGGAGAATGGAAAGCTTCAAGGAAGCATACATTTAAAAAAAAAATTGTGCTGGCAATATTGGATTAAGTAAACTTGTCCTGTATAATCATCGGCAATCTCTTTATGTCCCCTCAGAGGGGACATCTGAGTGGTTTGCTAGATTTACCATGTCCCCTCAGAGGGGACATCTGAGTGCGAAGGGTTATGCATTCTCCCTTTTTTCCTTTTGCCTCTTTGCAAGTTTGGCCATTGGTCACATTTGCATGAAGCAAGGTTCTTATTCATTCATTCCATCAACAAAAGTGAGTGCTGTTTATGTGCCCAGATACTGTGTTGGGTGCTCAGTAGTCAGTTGAAATGAAATAGTATGCTCTTTGCTCTTGTGGAACTTACATTCCAGTACTCTTGTAAGTATATGAAAAATAGCTTAGTTCTTGTGTACCTTTCCGTATTTGAATTTTTATAAATAACATGTTTTAATAATTTGGCAAATACTTTATTTTGAGAAAAAATTTGGAATATCAAATAACATTATTAAATGTATTATTAAAGAAAGTTGAATAGTCATTTGTTTTATAAATACTTCCTAAAGGTAGTTTTTGGAGGAAGGAGATGTGGGAGGATCAAGGAAAAGAGTCTGGTCTCCTGCAAGTGGGAGCCACTTGCAAGTGCCAGGCACAGAGGGACAAGGGAAGTTTGCAAAGGCCTATTTGGTGGTTGCCCTTGGTCCTAAACTTGCACCTAAGGGAGCTGATGAAGAATGAGTGGTAGCATCAGTGAATTGGAGAGCTTTATGAAGTTAAATTGTTGCAGCTGGAAGAGGGAGGCTCTGGATGAGTGATCTTGAAGGTGGTGTGGGTTCTGATGGAATGCCCAGTGTGTGACCATGGGGGTGGGTGACTGAGGGTTGAGAGTAGTGATGGAAAGTGAGACATAGTGCCTGGACCACCTAGGCGGGCGCTGGAATCTTCAGTGAATGATAGGGTGTGGGTGTTCTGCAGATGCACTATCCAGGACCGTCACCACTAGCCATGTGTGGTTACGGAGCACTTGAAATATGGCTAGTCCTGAGGGAGATTTGCTGTAAGTGTAAAATAAATAGATCTTGGATTTTGAAGACATAGTAGGGGAAAATGAATGGAAAGTATCTCATTAATAATCGTTTTATATTGAATAGATGTTGAAACAATATTTTGGGGTTATTGGATTAAGTAAGTTACATCATTAAAATGAATTTCACCTGCTTTTTACTCAGTAAAAGGTGGCTAGAAGAAAATGTAAAATTACATGTGTGACTCACACTTGCAACTTATGTTGTGTTTCCTTCGGACAGCACTTTTTTAGAGATATTACTACCGTAAGTAGTACGGGAGGGAAGACATCTGTAAGGGTCTTCAGAGTCCAGGATAAGAATCCTTTGGGAAGCCGGGCTTGGTGGCTCAGCCTGTAATCCTGTGCCTTTGGGAGGCTGAGGTGAGTGGATTGCCTGAACCCGCGGGTTCGAGACCCGCCTGGGCAGTGAGACTTCAACTCTACAATAAATCAAAAAATCAGCCAGGCGTGGTAGCGCATGCCTGTAATTCCGGCTATTCAGAAGGCTGAGGCGGAAGGATCGTCGGAGCCCAGCAGGTGAGGCTG
>NW_007249731.1:126145-139798 GCF_000164805.1 Carlito syrichta | reverse complement strand
CACTCCAGTCTGGGTAACAGAGTGATACTCCAACTCAAAAAAAAAAAAAGAATCCTTTGGGAGAGGGAGAGGACATTTCTTAGATGTATTTTCATTGAGTTTTCTGGGGCTTTTTCTTCTGCTATTCTTTGTGCTTAGAGTTAATTCCTCTCGCTTCAGCCCCTCCACACCTGCCTCCCTTCCCTGGCTCCATGGTTGGCCCCACTGAGTTTGCCCATTCAGTGGAGAAGAGAAATAGTTACAATTATAAATAGTTATAAATAACTATAACTTAAAACCTTACAAAAGGATAACCATGTAACTGTCTGTGAGTAACAGTGTATTCAAAAGAGGAAGAGGTCTTTTCTGGCTATGTTTATTTCAGACAGGGCCTTAAAAGAGAAGGCTTTTGAAAGTTCGTGATTACTGGGAGAGTCATTCAAGCAGAAGGGACAGCATGAGCCAAGGTAATGAGGGAAGAAGAAGCTGAGGTATATTGATGGAACACCTGCAAGACTCATGTGTGGAGGTCTGGGGGAGGGAGGGGGTCATCAGTGCTGGGAAGTGGGACCAGATTGTGATCAGAACCTTCTATATTGAAACTGATGAAAGTCTGAAACTAGGCTAAGTGCTATCAAGGAAAAAGACTGACTGTTCTAAGGACATTAACAAGGAAATCTGGTGTGGTTTGTGTGCTAGAGGACGGCATCCCTCTTCTGAACCATCTGAACCACAGACTTGTTCACGTCTGAACCTTGTCAAATCTAATGTCAGGCCTTCTTTTTCTTGTCAGCTGCCACCCTGCTGTTTCAGACTCTCAGGGTTTCTTGTTGATGTTAACATAGCCACCTCAAAGTTGGTCTCATATATCTTAATTTTCCTTTCAGTTTATTTACTCTTTAGTCATATTGGGTTTTTTTATTATATGTCAGTCTCTTCTCCTCCTCAACGTTTCCTGCAATTAAATTTTTTTTTTTTTTGAGTCGAAGTCTCATTGTCGCCCAGGCTGGAGTGCAGTGGCACGCTGAACAGCCACCGCAGCCTCTACCTGCTGGGTGGGCTCAGGCAGTCCTTCCGCCTCAGCCTTCCAACTGGCTGGAACTACAGGCATGCACCACCATACCCAGCTATAATTTTTTCTTTCTTTCTTTCTTTTTTTTTTTGAGTTGCAGTTTCTGTTGCCCAGGCTAGAGTGTAGTGGCATGATCACAGCCACAGCAGCCTCGACCTGCTTGATTCAAGGCAATCCTGCCTCAGCCTTCCAAGTAGCTGGAACCACAGGCATGTACTGCCACTGCTGGCTAATTTTTTTATTTATTGCAGAGCTGAGGTCTTGCCAAGTTGCCTGGGCTGGTCTTGAACCCCTGAGCTCAGGCGGTCTTCTTTCCTCCGCCTCCCAAAGTGCTGGGATTATAGGTATGAGCCACTGTGCCCAGCTTGAAAATGCTTTTGTCACTTCTCGTTCTTTGTAGGATTAAGAATAAACTGTAATTTAGCCTTTCAAACTAAGAAAATTACTGTTTGAACATTGGTTACTGAATTTGGATGCCAGTATGTTGAGCAGGATCTGGTCACATTTATATTGTGTCCTTATTTGTGAGAGGTGTTATGCATAATTGCTGTTGTTTTTTTTTTTTTTTTGAGTCAGAGTCTCACTCTGTTGCCTAGGCTGGAGTACAGTGGCATGGTCACAGATACCACAGCCTCGACCTGCTGGGCTCAGGCAACCCTTCCGCTTTAGCCTTCCAAGTAGCTGGAACCACAAGTATGCACCACCACACCCAATGAATTTTTTGATTTATTGTAGAGATGAGGTCTCGCCATGTTGCTCAGGCTGGTCTTGAACCCCTGAGTCAGGCAATCCTCTTGCCTCTGCCTCCCAAAGTTCTGGGATTACAGGTGTGAGCCACCACACCTGGCCGATATGCATAATTTCTAGGAGGGTTGCACTACTAGTTTGGGTGCTAGACCATTGTCCTCATATTTATTGACCAGGAACAAGACAGTCTTCATAGACAGGGCTTCTTTTTTGGTAGAGAAAGGACAAGTTAACAGGACCTCTACATGTGACGCACACGCTATGCTGGGCTACACGGGTGAAGCACATAGGAGAGTGAGTTTTCTCATGCTGGAGTGGGCTAAGGAAAGTGTCCCAGAGATGATGACATCTAAGTTGAGAATGCAATTTGAGCTCAGGTTAGCTGAAAAAGAATGGTGGAAGAAGGCAGAGGAGCTTCTTGAAAGAACACATGGGCCGGGCTTGGTGGCTCAGCCTGTAATCCCAGTACTTTGGGAGGCCGAAATGAGTGGATTGCCTGAGCCAGTGGGTTCGAGACACACCTGGGCAACTTGGTGAGACCTCATTTCTACAATAAATCAAAAATTAGCCGGGCGTGGTAGTAAACGCCTGTAGTTCCAGCTACTTGGAAGGCTGAGGTGGAAGGATTGCCAGAACCCAGCAGGTAGAGGCTGCGGTGGCCGGGAGCGGCCACTGCACTCCAGTCTGAGTGACAGAGTGAGGCTCCAACTCAAAAAAAAAAAGAACAGCATGTATATAAAAGTCTTGGGGGGTGGTGAACTGGGAGAGGTGGATTACAGGGCAGAGACTGAGTTGCGAGGTGTGTCTTGGGCCATGCTAAAAGGCTGGGGCCTGTATCCTGAATGTAGTGGGTGAGCACTGAAACATTCAAGCACAAGTGTGACATGAAGGATCACTGACAGCTGTGAGAAGAGGGACTTGGAGAGGACCGTGCTGGGGGAAGGGAGAATGGGTGAGGCTCTTGCCTGAAGTCTGGAGAAGTCATCATGGGAGGTTGAGTTGGAGTGGGCAAGACTTTTAAGGGGTCGAGATTGACAGGACCTGGTAAATCGATATGGGAGTGGAGATCAGGGGTGAGTAGTTTACAGCTTTGACAACCAGTCAGGTAGAGGGAAGGTTAGGAGAACCATGTGTTAGGTTTAGCATGACAGTTGAGTACTTCTGGGATATAATGGAGAAGTTTTTAGCAGATGTGGGTTTGGGGTTTAGGAGATTTGGGAATTATTAATTTAGAGATGGCATTTTGAAGTCATGAGATAGACAAGATCACTCAGGAAGGCGGAGCTGTGTGAAAGTAGGGTTAGGAATTCCAAGGAATTCTCACAGACAGGGCCTGGAATGATTTTTAAAACATCTTTTAAAACTTTAAACACCTTCTATGGGATATTAGTGCTTTCAAGAGTTTTACTTTTACAATCAGATATAATGGACTATTTTTTTTTTTTTTGAGTTGGAGTCTCACTCTGTCGCTCAGACTGGAGTGCAGTGGCCGCTCCCGGCCACCGCAGCCTCGACTGCTGGGCTCCGGCGATCCTTCCGCCTCAGCCTTCCAAGTAGCTGGATCTACAGGCGTGCGCTATCACGCCCAACTCATTTTGATTTATTGTAGAGATGAGGTCTCACCAAGTTCCCCAGGCGGGTCTCGAACCCGAGGGGTTCAGGCAGTCCACTCACCTCAGCCTCCCAAAGGCACAGGATTACAGGCTGAGCCACCGAGCCCCTATTTTTAATTAAACAATGATGGATATCCTTACTTGTCTAAGTCTCTGGTTTGTGAGTTCAAATAGCGAGAGATCAGTGGTCCAGAGTATTTTGAAAATGCATCAAAGATTGCTAATGGAAATCTTGTTTGTGAATTCGAGAAAAGGGGTAGAGATTAATCAACTAATGTTTTAACCAAATGCAGCAGCATGGCCATGTTAACTTGACATTTGCCAAAGGTACCTCCTGTCTTTTTAAATATGTGTCTTGCCACTCTAGTATTAATTCTAGGCTGCCCATATAATTTATTATCCAAACAGGGACACTTTTAAGAGTGGAAAGGGGTGCTTTAAATAATTTTGCTGGAACAATAGGCATAAAGCAGAACTCCTGGAAAACTTGAAGTTCTCATCATGTTTTCAGAAATTCTTCTGTGAAGTGCTAAGAAATTAGATGATAGTGGATTAACATTGATAATAATAAAGAGGTTTGTGGCCAAGTGGATTTACATAGTGTTAGGTTAACAACACATTTCTTTCTCCTGACCTCCAGTATGTTAATGTGATTTGAGAAGGGAATTTACGGTGAGGAACTATAGAATGTGGAATTTCCTGAATGGGTTTTGTCACAGAACTCTCTTTCTCAGAAAATCTATTAATCCAGTGACCTAGTTTGGAAGATGCTGATTTAGAGTGTCTTATAATTTACTTCAAGTAGGAGCTCTTTAATTTGAAGCACAGTCAGCTTGCTTCTGAGTTATCTAAGTTTTATTTTGGACTTCCTGTCAGTGATGTCTAGGTAGCTAACTGCATTAAAATATGTAAATTTTAAGTTTAAAACTCTAACTTCAATTGCATTGTTCTGTGTTTTTGTTTGTTTGTTTTTTGTTTTTTTTTTTGAGTTGGAGTCTCACTCTGTCACCCAGTCTGTAGTGCAGTGGCCACTCCCGGCCACCGCAGCCTCCACCTGCTGCGCTCCGGCGATCCTTCCGCCTCAGCCTTCTGAGTAGCTGGAACTACAGACGCGCGCTACCACGCCCGGCTCATTTTTTGATTTATTGTAGAGATGAGGTCTTGCCAAGTTGCCCAGACAGGTCTCGAACCCGCGGGCTCAGGTAATCCACTCACCTCAGCCTCCCAAAGCGCGGGATTACAGGCTGAACCACCGAGCCTGGCTTGCTTGTCCATTTCATGATGGGTGGTATTTAGCAGCTTTTGACCAAAAAATGGCATAACTCCGTGCCCCACCCTCCCTATTCACCTGATCTCCCCCTTGAGAGACTTTTTTTTGTTTGCCTGATGAAAACAGTCATCAAAGGGAAATATTTTGCTGATGTGGAAGAGGTGAAACAGAAAATGACAGAAGCACTAAAAGGCATCAAAATCAATAAGTTCAAAAACTGTTTTGAGCAGTGGAAAAAAGTGTTTCCATAGATGTATTGCATCAAATGGAGGAAACTTTGAATTTGAATAAAGATTAAACATGTGAGAATAAATATACAATTTTTTACAAATACATTCCAGTTTTTGGGTCCCCCCTTGTAAATGACACTTAAAATTATTATTGAAAACATTGGTGACCGGGCTTGGCGCCTCAGCCTGTAATCCTAGCACTTTGGAAGGACAAGGCGAGTGGATTGCCTGAGCCCGTGGGTTCGAGACCCACCTGGGCAACTTGGCGAGACCTCGTCTCTACAGTAAATCAAAAAATAGCCAGGCGTGGTAGTGCGCGCCTGTGGTAGTGCGCGCCTGTGGTAGTGCGGGCTGCTTGGAAGGCTGAGGCGGAAGGATTGCCGGAGCCCGGCAGGTTGAGGCTCAAAAAAAAAAAGAAAGAAAAACATTGGTGATATAGAACGATTTCACTAACAATATGAATTGTATTTCCTCAACTGTAGCAGAGTAGAAGAATGACAAGAAAAATTTCACTTAATAGAGCATTCTCGAATTTTGAAAATTTAGGAAATTGTTGAGAACCTCATTTTGTGAAATGAACAAACAGATGCTGTAAGATTATAATGTGATAAATTAATATCCAAGTCAGTACCGGAATCTAAATTTTATCTATACTAGTACCAACATACCATACATATATACATGTACCTAGTATATAGCAGTTGCTCAGCAACTTTTGCAAATGGAATCGGTGGAATGGTGTGTTTCTGATGACGAGCTATTCTCTGTGTGTTCATAGTTCCTATTCAGTCTTGCTCTCCATTCTCATTTAGGACCTATGCACTAATCCAGGAAACCTTTACTGAGTATTTATCTGCAGAACTACCTGTCACTTCATTGAGAGCCACATTTTCTTGCCTCTGCATAAGAAGTTTGGCGGTGCATTAGAATTTTAAACTCGAAATTTTAAAATTAAACCAAACGTTTTTATTAGGAAAAATACTGTACCCAAGGTTTAAAACATTCTGAGGTGGATTTGGTATTTTTAGTATTCAAGTTGTCAACTAAGGGGAGCTTTTTTTTGAGTCGGGGTCTCACTGTCGCCTAGGCTGGAGTGCAGTGGCACAATCACAGCTACTGCAACCTCGACCTGCTGGGCTTAGGTGATGTGACCTTCCTGCCTCAGCCTCCTGAGTAGCTGAGACTACAGGTGTGCACCACCACACCTGGCTAATCTTTTGATTTATCGTAGAAATGAGATGTCACCAAGTTGCCCAGGCTGGTCTCAAATCCCTGGGCTTAGACAATCCTTTTGCCTTGGCCTCCCCAAATGCTGGGGTTACAGGTGTGAGCCACCATGCCCAGCTAGGAGGAGCTTTTTGAGAGACCTAACTCTGTGCTTCATGAAATGTGGTGCATAAGTGGGGATGACTTTTAAATTGTCTATCTAAAATTGACACCCTTGAACTCCATTTTAACAGAGTGGTGAGTTCATACTTTTTTGTTTTTTTGGTTTTTTTTTTTTGAGTTGGAGTCTCACTCTGTCACCCAGACTGGAGTGCAGTGGTTGCTCCCAGCCACTGCAACCTCGACTTGCTGGGCTCCAGCGATCCTTCCGCCTCAGCCTTCCGAGTAGCCGGAATTACAGGCATGCACTACCACGCCCAGCTGATTTTTTGATTTATTGTAGAGATGAAGTCTCGCCAAGTTGTCCAGGCTGGTCTCGAACCCACGGGCTCAGGCAATCTCCTCACCTCAGCCTTCCAAAGCACGGGATTACAGGCTGAGCCACTGAGCCTGGCTACTTTTTGTTTTTTGAATCAGAATCTCACCCTATTGCCCAGGCTGGAGTGTAATGGCATGATCGTGGTCACTGTACCCCTCAACCTCTTGGGCTCAGGCGATTCTTCCACCTTAGCCTCCCAAGTACCTGGGACTATTAGGCACGTGCCACCACTCCCGGCTAACTTTTTGATTGTAGATACGAGGTCTTGCCATCTTGCCCAAGATGGTCTTGAACCCCTTGGCTCAGGCAGTCCTCTCGCCTCCGCCTCCCAAAGTGCTGGGATGACAGGCATGAGCCACTGCGCCTGACCCATACTTTGTTTAAAAGCAAATAGAATCTCCATTTGTGGATAGTTACAGTATCCTGTCATTTTGTGGCACTCAGTATGTGTGCCACACTCATTTTGTGCAGTCGATATGATGGAGTGGAGATCAGGAGAGGAGGAAGAGAATCTATTAGAGAAGCAGGTGCTTGCCATAGGTCATTTTCCAAATACCTCATGTTGAGAAATAAATAAAAGATGAGATTTAGTGTGGAACAAGATTATGGAGAAGTGTGTAACCAACCTGATCTGCTGCTTAGAATAGAAACTGTCTAACCAGGTTTTCTGGTTGAACTGGGCATTGTTGACAGATAGCTAACAGCTGCTTATTAACTAGTTGTAATGGAAAGGGTTAGAAATGATCCACAAGTCTGCCCCATTGAATGAAGACTGTGACTTTAAAAATAATGAATAAAATATTTTTGTTGTACTGTACAGGCTATAATGTATGCAGTTATAGAATATTTGATTATTTACTTGCTTTTGTGGAGAGAGAAAGCAAAAGTCTAAATAAAAAATTAGGATATTATTAAATGCTTCTTCTGTGTATCTTCTGAGTTCCTTTTGGTTTACAATTGGCCAAGTTGATACCAGATAAAGACTCATAATGTAGAGTCTGCTGTGTGACTAGCCCCGAAACCACTGCAGTGGAATATTTGAACCAGAGGAATTATGTTTATGTTGTTCAACAGGAAATATGAATTCTCATCCACAATTTAGATGTTACTTTTACTAATGGAAGGTCATAACTAATGAGACAATGAAACTGGCACTTTCTCCTTAACTGAAAAAACTACTGTCCCACTTGTTATGTTGCTTGAACATTGTATTTATCTTTCTCACAATATGGTCCCTGCCTCTTGTAGTGGGAGAGTGTTGCATGCGTGTATGTTCATAAAGTTCTACATGTCTGAGAGGGAATGGAATACAATGTCTTCTTGCATGGTGAGATCCGCCCCTTCCTCTCTCTCACCACCCCCCCATTCTGCCTGGAAGACACGGGAAGCCAAACTTACACACACACACACACACACACACACACACACACACACACGAAGGCACGGGAAGCCAAACTTACACACACACACACTAAGGCATGGGAAGCCAAACTTACACACACACACACACACTCTCTCTCTCTCTCTCTCTCTCTCACCCAGAGCAGCAGAGCAGCGCTTGGAGTATTCTCCATCAGACGTGACTGGAGAAAAGACGCAAAGGGAACCCACATAGAAGAGCCAGAGCCTAGCCTGGTCATTGTAGAATGCAGTGCCCTGATTCGCTCCCTGACATACATCCTCAGTCATCTTTTGGCATCTGACTCTTCAGTGTGAATGCACAGCTAAGGCTTCCCTCATGCTTGGGAGAGCTTCGAGCACAAAAGGCAAAGACCAAAGCAAATAGCGCAAAAGACCTCAGAGGTCTCAGAGACAATGCAGGGAGCAGAGGAAACATCAGTACTCAGTTTATGTTCTTGAAGAGAAGACCCCAGGTACAGGAAACACAAGAGCCAAAGGTAGGGAGGAAAGGAAAGAGAAAGGAGCTCATGGAAATTAAACATGTAATGGAAGAAGAGTTAGATAGAACTGAGGAACATCTCAGAGAATAGAGCTAAAGAACAAGAGATGTAAAAATGCAAGAGGGAAAAGAAAATAAAGGAAAGAAACATTTCAGAAGACCAGTATCTAAACAATAGGCATAGGCTGGTTGCAGAGGCTTACACCTATAAGCCCAGCACTTTGGGAGGTGAGGCGGGAGGATCACTTGAGTCCAGTAGTTCAAGACCAGCCTGGATAACAATAAATCAAAAAATTAGCTGGGCATGGTGGTGTGCACCTGTGGTTCCAGTTACTTGGGAGACTGAGGCAGAAGGATTGCCTGAGTACAGGAGGTCAAGCCTGCGTTGGCTGTGAGTGTGCCACTGCATTCCAGCCTGGGCAACAGAGTGAGACTCCGAAAAAAAACAAAATAAAGAAATAATAGGCATATAAGAAAGAGAACAGAAAGACATGGAAGAAAGATTATTGTAAGAAAATTTCCCAGAACTGAAGGCTGTACATTTCTGAATTTAAAGGAATCACAAAGGGTACCTGGTCCTAAACCAGGGGAAGTGAGGGCCGATTGGAGATCCAGATTTTACCTGCACGCACCCTGCTTGTGTAGCTATTCCTGGCTTGTACCCTACACATCTGTAATACATAAAAAATTTAAAAGGCCCAGCAATTATTAGTTTATGCAATTAAGAAAAAAAAAAGACTAGCCCCAAGGCTCAACATTGTAAAACTTCAGAACACATTAAAGGAAGCTTCTGTAAGATTCCAGAGGGTGATACACAGGTGACTGTGAAGAATTGGAGGTCAGAATGGTCCCAGGCTTTTGAACACCAACATTGGAACCCAGAAGATAGTGAGGGAAAGACCTTCAAAATCTTGATAGGCCATGATTTCCCTTCTAGAAATATGTATGAGCCAAACTCAGTAGTACGAGTAAATGAAGAATTTTTTTTTTTTTTTGAGTTGGAGTCTCACTCTGTCACCCAGACCGGAATGCAATGGCCACTCCCGGCCACCGCAGCTTCGACCTGCTGGGCTCCAGCGATCCTTCTGCCTCAGCCTTCCAAGTAGCTAGAACTACAGGCTGAGCCACTGAGCCTGGCCTAAATGAAGATTTTAAAAGATGATGCAAAGAATTTTAAAAAAACCTCTTATGCCCCTTTTCTCAGAAGCTACTAGAGGAAATGTCTCACTGAAAAGAGAAAACCGGGCCGGGCCCGGTGGCTCAGCCTGTAATCCCGTACTTTGGGAGGCCGAGGTGAGTGAATTGCCTGAGCCCACAGGTTTGAGACCTGCCGGGGCAACTTGGTGAGACCTCATCTCTACAACAAATTAAAAAAAAAATTAGCTGGGCGTAATACCTGTAGTTCTGGCTACTTGGAAGGCTGAGGCGGAAGGATCGCTGGAGCCCAGCAAGTGGAGGCTGCAGTGGCTGGGAGTGGCCACTGTACTCCAGTCTGGGTGACAGAGTGAGACTCCAACTCAAAAAAATAAATAAATAAATAAGTAAAATAAAAAAAGAAAACCGGGCCAGGTATGGTGGCTCAAGCCTGTAATCCCAGCACTTTGGGAGGCCGAGGCAAGAGGATTGCCTGAGTCCAGGGGTTTGAGACTAGCCTGGGCAGCTTGGTGAGACCTCGTCTCTACAATAAATCAAAACATTAGCCGGGCATGGTGGCACATGCCTGTAGTTCTAGCTACTTGAAAGGCTGAGGCAGAAGGATCACCTGAGCCCAGCAGGATGAGACTGTGGTGGCCGTGAGTGTGCCACTGCATTCCAGCCTGGGCAACAGAGTAGGACTCCGACTCAAAAAAAAAAAAAAAAAAACTGGCAAGAGCAAGTAGTGAGCTAAGGAAATGAGGATCCAATATAAAAGAGAGATGAGAGAATTTCCAGGGTAAGTTAAAGGGCAATTCCATGCCCATGATTATGACTAGGCTGGGAGCCTGCAGTCCAGATTGGAACACAATGGTGGCTAGAGGAGGCATGTCTTTAAGAAAGAAATTAAAACAGATTTATCAGATGTATTTGAATATATGGAGAAGAGAGTTAGAATTTTAGCAGAGTGCAGATGAATCTGCAGTGGGTACATTGAACACTAAGCAATTAGAAAAATGGGGTGGCTGTTGACCATAAGGAAAGCAAAGCTGTGCGAAGGAGGAGTTATAGGCATGATGAGCTTTTGGCTCAGTTGTGAATGTAATTTATAGCCACAGTAATAAAAAAAGTAAGTAGTAATAATGAAAGACAGAGGAGAGGGGATGTCGCAGACCTAAACCGGTGTCTTTTACAGGAAGTCCATAGTTTCCTACATAGGAACTTAAAGAAGCATTTGTATAGATCCACTACATAGAATACAGAGAACCATGCCAGAAGAAATAGCTAGACTGACTTGAAGGTAGCTGCCTCAGTGGTTCAAAAACTGGGAGTGGCAAAAGGGCCTGCTGTTTTTTCTGTAAAACTTTGATTTTTTAACCATGTTCATGTCTGTTGGATAAAAAAGATTATTAAGAAGATGCTTCTCAAAGAATATTCAGAGTATGTATACTTTGGGCATTCTTTTTTTTTTTTATTAATTGGAGTCTCACTCTGTCATCACCCAGGCTGGAGTGCAGTGGCACACTCAACGGCCACTGCATCCTCGACCTGCTGAGCTCAGGCAGTCCTTCCACCTCAGCCTCCAAGTTACTGGAACTACAGGTGTGCACCACCACACCCAGCTAATTTTTTTTACTTATTGTAGAGACGAGGAGTTGCCAAGTTGCTTAGGCAGGTCTCGAGCCCCTGGATTCAGGCAGTCCTCTTGTCTCTGCCTCCCAAAGTGCTGGGATTACAGGCATGAGCCATCGTGCCTGCCTCACTTTGGACATTCTAAATCCCTGAAGGTTCTGAGAAGTCTGTCATTTGAGGATGTAGGTTCAGCAGAATGCTATGAAATTACCGAGGAGTAATGATTGCTAATAGTAATGTGGTTGATGTTATCCTTAGTTGTAAATATTCATTTTGTTGTAGTGCTAACAAATGGAGATTTTAAATGCATGGCAGATTAAAATGTATTTCATTTCAGCATCTCAGATGTACATAAGTATTTAGCGTTCCTTGGTGTTGTCAGCAATTTTCATTGTGAACTGCAGCTTTCCTGCTGAGTGATGGTTCAGTGCTCCCCGCCCCCTCTTTCATTTCATTTTTGAAAATATTATATGCTTATTACAGTCCTTAAGAGTTGCAACAGCTGCTTCAATAATAGCAATAGATACCATTGGATCTTTCATTGTACTTGATTATAAGGTGCAATGGTTGACTTGTATCTACACACCTTCTTATCTTTTTGTTTTTTTGAGTTGAAGTCTCACTCTGTCGCCCAGACTGGAGTGCAGTGGCCACTTCCGGCCACCGCAGCCTTGCCTGCTGGGTGATCCTTCCGCCTCAGCCTTCCAAGTACCTGGAACTACAGGTGTGTGCTACCACGCCCGGCTAATTTTTTTTTTATTTATTGTAGAGATGAGGTCTCACCAAGTTGCCCAGGCAGGTCTCAAACCCGCGGGCTCAGGCAATCCACTCACTTTAGCCTTCCAAAGGCGCGGGATTACAGGCTGAGCCACCAAGCCCGGCTTTTTTTTTTTTTTGATGGACTCCGGTGATCCTTCCACCTCAGCCTTCCAAATAGCTGGAACTACAGGTGCAGCTACCACGCCCGGCTAATTTTTGATTTATTGTAGAGATGAGGTCACGTCAAGTTACCCAGGCGGGTCTCAAACCCGTGGGCTCAGGCAGTCTACTCACCTCGGCCTCCCAAAGTGCTGAGATTACAGGCTGAGCCACCAAGCCTGGCCAACCACCAACTTTTTAAAAGCCAAAAATGTTGAAACTTGAATTGGATATTGAATGTTAGATAAATTAATCTTCTAACAGTTTTTTTCCCTCTAAAAGGCAGTATATAATAGTGTGAAAGACTATGTTTGGAGAACTAGTTGTGTTACATTCAGCAAGTTTCTTAACCTTAATAAGTGTTATTTCCTTATCTGAAAAATGAGGTCAATATCTTCCTCTTAATTATCACAATTAATGATGAATCCTGTACAAAAAAACCCCAGAAACATTCAGCTTCAGGAAGCTGAGGTGGGAAGATCTCTTGAATCCAGGCATTTGAGACCAGCTGGGCAACATAGTGAGAACTCTTAAAAAAGCTAACAAAAACAAAAATTAAGTTAAAAACCTTGGCTTGCTAATAGCAGCTGCCATTTGAGTACCTACTATGTACCTAGTATTGTTCTTGCTACTGTTATTGGCTTGTTTCAGAAATAGTAAAAAATATAATTGATAGCTGTCAAGTTTATTGGTGTGCCATTAACTTTTTCTTTGGACTGACAAGCAAGAGATTTTATTTTATGTGACATGTCAATGTTTTTCCACAAAAAGAACAATAAAACATCTATGCTGCATTTAAACCCTTGTACCTATAAAGTAAGGACAAAAACTGTCATTGGTGAAGAGTTTATGGCAGTCCCTAAATTTCAGTTGTTTTTGATTTAGGAAAATGGAGTTGAATTGAAAGACAGTTCTCTCCAAAATGAATATTCTTTTTTTCTGTAAAATAAAGTACATTTGACTAATGCCAGTTTATATTTATTTCTACTTCTAATCCTTGAAGTTTTGTGTTATTTCTCTCTTTTTTTTTTTTGAGTCCGAGTCTCACTCCATTGCCCAGGCTAGAGAGCAGTGGCACACTCATGGCCACCCAGTGTCAACCTGCTGGGCTTAGGCAATACTTCTGCCTCAGCCTTTCAAGTAGCTGGAACTACAGGCGCGTGCTACCATGACTGGCTAATTTTTTGGTTTATTATAGAGATGAGGTCTCACCAAGCTGCCTAAGCTGGTCTCGAACCAATGGGCTCAGGCAGTCTTCTCACCTCAGCCTCCCAAAGTGCTAGGATTACAGGCTTTGAGCCACCATGCCCGGCCATATTATTTCTTCTTTTTTTTGAATTGGAGTCTCACTCTGTCACCCAGACTGGAATGCAGTGGCTGCTCCCAGCCACTGCAGCCTCGATCTGCTGGGCTCCGGTGATCCTTCCGCCTCAGCCTTCCAAGTAGCTGGAAT
>NW_007249731.1:111126-126125 GCF_000164805.1 Carlito syrichta | reverse complement strand
TTATTGTAGAGATGAAGTCTCGCTGCCCAGGCGGGTTTGAACCCGCGGGCTCAGGCAGTCCACTCACCTCAGCCTCCCAAAGGCGTGGGATTACAGGCTGAGCCACCGAGCCCAGTTTGTGTTATTTCTTTAAAAGCAGAAGCTTGCTTATTAATAGTGCATTTGAAGTTCCTGTTCCTTTTAAAATAAATAATAAAAATCTTTAAGATCAATTTGTACTCTTTAGGACATTTTGATCAGTAGGGAAAAATTGATATATAGTCAATATTTTATATTGAATATTATAGTTGATATTATAATTTTATTATTATTATTATTTTTTAGTCGGGATTTCACTGTGTTGTCCAGGCTAGAGTGAAGTGGCACGATCACAGCTCACTGCAGCCTCAATCTCTGGGGCTCAGGCAGTCTTTCAGCCCCAGCCTCTTGAGTAGTTTGGGACCACAGGCATACGCTACCACACCTGGCTGTTTTTTATGAAGATGAGGTCTCACCATTGCCCAGGCTGGTCTTGAACTCCTAGGCTCAAGCAATCCTCCTGTCTTGGTCTCCCAAAGTGCTGGGATGACAGTCATTGAATTATTGTGCCTGGCCTTATAATTTAATTATATTATAGTTAGTGATTTTTTACAATCTCTGATAACATCTGAAAAGAGAAACATTTACAGGATTTTGGGAAGACTTTGCCTTTAAGTGTTACATTATAGCTTTGCACACCTCTGTAGAACTTAGAGTCTGGGCATTTGTTTGGCTAACTTATCGCAGATTCTACCTCCATCCTTTCTTTTGCTGTCCCTTCCTTGCTGTTTTGTCCATTCATTCATCCATTGTCAGGCATTTGATAAGTGTGTTTTTGTCAGGCCCTAGTCCTAGATGCTGAGAGTAACAGAGTTATATGCCCTAGAGCAGAGGTCCCAAACCCCAGTGGATTGGTCAGTGGCCGTTAGGAGGTGACTGGTGAGTAAGGAATTTTCGTATCCATTTACACCTCTTGTCAATAGCTATGTTATCGCCTGAGCTCCGCCTTCTCTCAGATCAGCCGTGGCATTAGATTCTCATAGGAGCACAAACCCTACTGTGAACTGCGCATGTGAGGGATCTAGGTTGCGTTCCTTATGAGAATCTAATGCCACTGCCGAGTTACCCAATAAATAATAAATGTAATGTGCTTGAGTCATCTTGAAGCCATCCCCCCACCCTGTCTGGAAAAATTGTCTTCCATGAAACCAGTCCCTGATGCCAAAAAGGTTGGGGACCACTACCGTAGAGAACTTCAGTCTGGTTATAGAATTTGATGAGAAAATTATAATAAAGGGGACAAGTGCTAAAATGTGAAAAATGGTTAGTAAAAATGGTTCTACGAGGTCTGATGGGCAAAGACTGATACAGGTTGGACCTTGAGGAAACAGTTTTCCAAGCTCGAGAAGCCATGGGAGAGGGCTCATGTCTCTTTGAGTAACCAGCTATATTGCTTATAAAGCTCTTTATACTTTTCTTCTCCCCATTTTTAAAATCATTTTGCTGAGTTGTTTTGCCACCTGCAAAGAATTGCTAGAGGACCGGCTGGGGAGGAGTCATCCGACAAGCAGTGCTGAGTCAGGGAAGGTAGCTTAGTTCTTGTGTTTTGGTTTTTGGTATGAGGGAAGGGCCTCCTTGGGAAGTAGAGGGCAGATGGTAGGTTCACATGGGTCTTTTCATTGTGACACTCACTGGTGATGTGGTGAGGGTCTTCGGGTTCTGCTGTTAATAGTAGTGTGTTCTTGGTTGGGTAAGTCATCTCCTCCTGTTGGAGTCCATTTTCCAGCACTGTAAAATGGCAGGATTGGTATAGAGGGGCATTTCCTGTTGCTAGCCTCTTGGTAAGTGGGAAAAAGGAGTAACAGTTATCAAACAAGTTTGTGAACACAGGGTTAAACATAGTTAAGTACTTATTTCTTTACTGCAGCCACACACATGGTGGCCTGTGGACTGAATTCCTGACTTGTTAGCCAGGCCTCGCAAGTGGCATGAGAGAAAGTCAGTAATGTGAGCCCAGCTCTGTCCTTTTCCTCATGACTTTGAAAAAGAGCATGACCTCAGAATCAGGTATATCTGGGTTTGAATGCTGACTGCTGCTTAATAGCTATATGGCCCTAGGTAAGTTATTTAACTTTTCTGATCTGGTCTCCTCATGTTTAAATCAGGAAGAATAACACCTTGTGAAGTTGTAAAAACTGTGACTCTCCATATGAAAATGTCAAATGTGTCTGGTTTATAAATGGGTCAAAAACAGTTTAAGTCTTAAAAATTCCAGAGTTAGTATAGAATGTAAGACTTGACAATAGGTTATGGATAACCTGCCTACATCTGGTGTTTGAAGTGGCCTGTTTATTTGTTTCACATATACTTAGAATTTTTCCCCAAGAAAACAAAATGTACTTAAGGGCACATGGATCTTTGCTGTCTGCATAGCATAGCACTCGGCCCTTTCCTGGAGGCTCAGGAAATGCTTGATAGATACTTGACAGTTTCATCAGAACAGAGAATAAAGTGAGATGGGTTTCTACCTGGTATATGCTTTATATTTTATCTTTTATAACCCTCAGTAGAAGTCAGTAATGAATTATGAATATTTTAAAGTTATTTGGTTACTTAAACAATTGCATTAATGTTTAAGATAATTAGGATTATAAATGAGTTGTCCTTCATTTAAGCAAACCACAGGGCGAGAAGTTACAGTAAAGTGTTGCTTGTTATTGTAAATTATATTGTTGGAATACTAATGTTTCATATTTTGTTTTTTCTCTAAGCAAATGGTTATGAGCCTTAGAGTTTCTGAACTCCAAGTACTGTTGGGCTACGCTGGGAGAAACAAGCACGGACGCAAACACGAACTTCTCACGAAAGCCCTGCACTTGCTAAAGGCTGGCTGTAGTCCTGCTGTACAAATGAAAATTAAAGAACTCTACAGGCGGCGGTTCCCACAGAAAATCATGACGCCCGCAGACTTGTCCATCCCCAACGTACACTCAAGTCCCATGCCAGCCACTTTGTCTCCATCTACCATTCCACAGCTCACTTACGACGGTCACCCTGCATCTTCACCATTACTCCCTGTTTCTCTTCTGGGACCTAAACACGAACTGGAACTCCCACATCTAACGTCAGCTCTTCACCCAGTCCATCCGGATATAAAACTTCAAAAATTACCATTTTATGATTTATTGGATGAACTGATAAAACCCACCAGTCTAGGTAAGATATTGTGCAATGGTATTTGGTTACTTTTACAGGATATATTCTCATTTTAGATTTTACTTTAGCCCAGTTTATTATTCATAATGGAAATTCGTGGTAACATCCAGACGATGATAAGGATCTTACAAATTTAGATAAAATCAAATATTAAAAGTTGTCCTTTAGACAGAAGGAAAAAGCTAGTATAGTGATGGTTACTGGCATAGTAAATATTAAAAGTTTCAATTTTATATATATATATATATATATATATATATATATATATATATATATATATTTTAATCACAGTTGTATTTATTGTACTATCTATTGCTGTGTACACATGATTCCAACATTGCCGGAGTCCAGCTCCAGCCGGGTTCAGGGTACCCCAAAGATGGAGATGGCATTGGCGATTGGGGGGAAGAAGAAAGACAGAGAGAGAAAGAAAGAGACTGGACCCCTGTCTAGTGCAGAAGCCCAATATATATTTTTAAAGAGTAATATTTTTAATTGTTGATTAACATTTTCCAATAACTCTTAAATTAAAACCAAAGAAATCACTACCAGTTTCTGAATGTAGTTCTTAATATGCAGGGGTTGATGACATCTAAAACACATTACTGACTAGTTTTGATTATTTAAATGAGTGAATGGTTTTAATTATCAAGAAAGAAGATTTGAGCTTTGATGTGTAGTATTTAACTTTCAGCTGATTTTGTTCAAGTGGATATGCATGCTTTCCAGGCATGCATGCAAGCACACACACATACATGGTCAAGGTTATATAATTTGAATGCTTGAAGTTTCATTTGCTGTGTTTTCTCATCATTTGTTTGGTTTGTCTAGTATATAGAATTCAGTAGATTAACCAATTTGTGATTTTAATTGCGATAGTGCTACCTTATTTATTTAATGTAGAATAAAAATGACCCTGCTGTGACCTCTGATGAGGTGACTGGAGTAATATATTTATTTTTTTTAATTTATTTATTTATTTGAGTTGGAGTCTCACTCTGTCACCCAGACTGGAGTGCAGTAGCCGCGCCCGGCCTCCGCAGCCTCGACCTGCTGGGCTCCGGCGATCCTTCTACCTCAGCCTTCTAAGTAGCCGGAATTACAGGCATGCGCTACCACGCTCAGCTGATTTTTTGATTTATTGTAGAGATGAGGTCTTGCTGCCCAGGCAGGTCTCGAACCTGCGGGCTCAGGCAATCCACTCACCTCAGCCTCCCCAAGGCATGGGATTACAGGCTGAGCCACCGAGCCTGACTTGGAGTAATATATTTAAAATACCAGACTTCGAAATGCTGGTTTGTTGTTATATGTTGGTGGTTGGCACACTATGGCTGGCAAGATAAACTGAGCCTGTGGCCTGCTTTTGTGTGGTTCTGAGCTAATAAATTTTTAAAATATTCCTAAAGAATCGTTAAAAAAAGATAAAAACAAAGAATATGTAACAGAGACCATGAGTGCCTGCAAAGCCTAAAATATTTACTCTTATGGAGTAAGCTTCTGAATTCTTGTTACAGGTCTTTAAACATTTCAGTTTTAGGGATTGGCAAGTGTTGAGAAAATTTTTTGAGAACATTTACTGAAATTCTATGTTTGTACTGTGAGGTGTTTGTTTTTAATTATATTTAGCAGAATTTACCTGAATAAATGAAGAGCATAGGCTGGGTGTGGTGGCTCAAGCCTGTAATGCCAGCACTTTGGGAGGCCGAGGTGAGAGGATTGCCTGAGTCTAGGGGGTTTAAGACCATCCCGGGCAACTTGGTGAGACCTTGTCTCTACAATAAATCAAAAAATTAGTTGGGGATGGTGGCGTGTGCCTGTAGTTCCAGCTACCAGGAGGTCTGAGGCAGAAGGAGCATCTGAGCCCAGCACGTCGAGGCTGTGGTGGCCATGAGTGTGCCACTGCACTCCAGTCTGGGCGACAGAGTGAGACTCTGACTCAAAAAAAAAAATGAAGAGCATAGGAGTCATTTTCAAGCAGCATGAATTTTTTATCACATTATTTTATTCTTTAAATGGCCATAACAAAAAAATTTAATACTTGTTGAGAACCTATTGTATGCTTTATAAAGCTTGCACATACTTGTTGTAATAAAAAAATGAAATTGCCAGAATTCCTTCCTTAGCTGTTTAGTGAGTATGCATATAATTACCAGCAAAAATTATATTTCTTGTTTTTCACAGAAGGAATCGTATACATAGTGTTGTGTAACTTGCCTTTTTTCCTCTTAATAATATTTTATAAATATCTTTCCCTGTCTGTCTGATGTATATATTTATCTCCCATTTTAAGTTAAAGGCCATATCTATATTGATCTATGTCTGGGTAGTCTGTATGTCTGCACATTTGTGCATGTATATATATAGTTTAGCTCATTTCTTATTGACTGTATACTATTCCATGATTTTAAATGTCTTTTTGAAATTAAAATTATTATTTTTTTGAATCGGGGTCTTACTCTGTCACCTGGGCTGTAGTGCAGCAGCATGATCACAATGATCACAACTCATGGCAGCCTTGACTTCCTGGGTTCAGGTGATCCTTCCACCTACGCATCCCTAGTAGATGGGACTACAGTCATGCGCCATTATGCTTGGCTATTTATTTTTTAGAGATGAGGGTCACTATGTTACCCCGGCTGACCTTGGACTTCTGGACTCAGGTAATCTACCCACCTTGATCTCCCAAAGTGCTGGAATTACTAGTGTGAACCACCACTGCCGGCTATGATTTAAATGTCTTCTATTAAAATTAAAAAAAATTTTTTTTACTGTCAAAAACGTGCTGCAGTGAACATCATCTGAAATTTGAAAGGATTCCTAGCTTTCAAATTTTCCTCTTGTCTTAATAATTATCCTGTTTTGCTGTTTTCATTTTCACTAATATCAATGTCAAATGTCAGTGTGATTAAATGACTAACATATGTATATAAATTTTGTTATGGACAGTAGAAATGCAAGCTAGATACACCTTTTGAGTTATATTGGCTAATATTTAGGAAATTTTACTACAACCCTCATATTTATGCTGTGGGAGCATGCAGTACAGTGCTCTTGGCTCTGAGTTCCATGTCAAGGAATCAGCAGCATGTATTTAATAAGGTGTCTTTAAACAGGAACACACATAAAACAAGGTGATGTATTGATCAGTTGGTGAAAATGTTGTGACCTGGGGCTTGCAGGATCCTAACCCTTTGTTTCCCTTAATAGCAGTGATTTGGGGTAACCTCTTTCAGGTCCCTTCCTCTTGTGGGAGCTTTTCTGTCTTCTTAATAAATCCTCCTTAAAAAAAAAAATAGCAGTGATTCGGTATTTGCCATTTCAGTATTTGTGGTGACTTTATAGAATGTTAACTGTCACACATAACAATAATTGACTACATTTAAAGTATTCAAATGTATACCAGTTTTCATGAATGTAAAACAGTTTTAGTGTTTCATTGTTATAGAATTAAAATAAAAGCAAACTCTCTTGATTATGGATAAAAATATTGCACCAGAAAGTAATTTGTGGGAGTTTATTGACTTAGTAAATATTTGTTTCAGGGATTGTTTAGTGAATCTGAAGAATATTTATTGAAAAAAGATTCTGAGTAATCAGTCTGCAAAGTTTAGGATGAGTGTATTTTAAGGTTCTGTTTTTGTAGATTCTTTAACACTATTAAAAGACTATTTCTGTGCTTCATTAAATGAAGTAGCTACATTTGTCACAGAATTCCTGAATGCTTATTATTACCAATAGTTCCTTTGTTTGGAATCTTAGAAAACCCTGTTTTTTGAGACATTAAATAGTTTCTAGCATTCTCTTTATTTCAAAACATACATACTTCAAAATCAAGCTCTTAAAAGGCTAACTTTTACCTATAGCTGCCTGGCTGATCACAACTATCACTTGAATCCAGAATGTGACAGGTACATTTACGTCTTAATTTTTTCCCTTTTGTTGTGGCCTTTAGTATATAATTTTTTAATTTTTTATTTTTTTTGTGTTGGAATCTCACTCTGTCACCCAGGCTGGAATGCAGTGGCACCCTCATGGTCTGCTGGGCTCAGGCAATTCTGCCTCAGCCTTCCAAGTAGCTGGAACTACAGGTGTGCGCCATCATGCCTGGCTAACAAAATCCTATTTTTTTTTTTTTTTTGAGTTGGAGTCTCACTCTGTCACCCAGACTGGAGTGCAGTGGCCACTCCTGGCCACCGCAGCCTTGACCTGCTGGGCTCCGGCGATCCTTCTGCCTCAGCCTTCCACGTAACTGGGACTACAGGCGCGCGTTACCACACCTGGCTAATTTTTGATTTATTGTAGAGATGAGGTCTCGCCAAGTTGCCCAGGCGGGTCTCGAACCCACGGGCTCAGGCAATCCACTCACCTCAGCCTCCCAAAGGCGCGGGATCACAGGCTGAGCCACCGAGCCTGGCTCAAAATCCTATTTTTTAATGAGGCCTATTTCAAGTGCTTTCTTTAAACTTTTCCATACCTCATTACATCCGTCTATGTCTTCTGCTATCCAGAATCAATTTCACTTTCGCACATGCTCTCATAACATTTAATTTACCTCTTATTAAGTGTTTTTGTTATTTTTCAAAATGATAAGGGCCCTGCAATATTTGTCTGTATATTCCCATAATAGCTATGTCTGAACCTGTTATGTGATGGTAGTTCAGAAAACATTTATTAGCTCTTCAACTCATTTTAGTGCGATAGGTGGACTCTTATTTTACTTTAATTCAGCAGATTTGAACCATTAACCGTCTAAATCATCTGAGCCATACCACGCTTTCCCATCCTAAACAATGGCTGTGATGGGGATAGAGAGTGGAGTGAGGACAAGAGGGTTCTTCTTCTACCCCCACTCCTGCTCTGATCTCTGTTAATTGATGGCTCTGACATTTAGTATATTCTATTTAAAAACATTTTGCCTACTACAAAAGTCACACGTTTAAAGTAGAATTCATAGAAATTACTTGCTTACTTGACAGATAAGCTTTTACAATATTTCTGTTGTGTTCTTCTAGTCTCTCTGTGTTGTATGTATGTCTATTTCTGCTTCTGTTTTGAAGGAGAGGAGAACTTCAAATACTAGCTGACTTAACCTAGCAGCCACATATATTATTGATCCATATAAATAATAGGTCCCCCAAATTTTATTATTTTAAGTAGTTTATAATATTGTTTATTGTTAAAATTGACCATGTTAGAGCATAATGGCAGAAACACAAAATATTTTCATGTTGACTAAAGTAGTCTTTTGGATGCAATATTTGATTTTTTTTTTTTTGAGTGGGAGTCTCACTCTGTCGCCCAGGCTGGATGGAGTGCAGTGGCATGTTCATGACCACCACAGCCTTAACCTGCTGGGCTCAGGTGATCTTTCCACTTCGGCCTTCCAAGTAGCTGGAATTACAGGCATGCACCGCCATGCCCAGCTAATTTTTTGATTTATTGTAGAGACGAGGTCTCACCATGTTGCCCAGGCTGGTCTTGAACCCATGGGGTCAGGCAATCCTCGTCTTGGCCTCCCAAAGTACTGGGATTACAGGCTTACGCCACCATGCCTGGCCCAAATAGACACATTTTTAACACAGAGCTTGGAAATATATTTCATAGTTGTCATTATTTCAAAGGCTCATATGTAGAGGACAGACAACTTTTTGTTTACCTGGAGCCAGGTACTCCTCTGGTTTTGTCCCAAAAAACCCGCTAGAAGTTGAAAATCTGTCAGCCAGGCTCGGTGGCTCAGCCTGTAATCCCGTGCTTTGGGAGGCTGAGGTGAGTGGATTGCCTGAGCCCGCGGGTTCGAGACCCGCCTGGGCAACTTGGCGAGACCTCATCTCTACAATAAGTCAAAAATTAACCAGGCGTGGTAGCGCGTGCCTGTAGTTCCCGCTACTTGGAAGGCTGAGGGGAAGGATCGCCAGAGCCCAGCAAGTCGAGGCTGCGGTGGCTGGGAGCGGCCACTGCACTCCAGTCTGGGCGACAGAGTGAGACTCCAACTCCAAAACAAAAAAAAAATCTCCTGTCAAAAGTGCACTTATCATACCTAACTTTGGGATGCCACAATGTAGCCTAGCCTTCCCTAAACATGCTTAGAACACTTACATTAGCATGCAGTGGGGCAAAACCATCGACACAAAGCCTGTTTTATAGTGAAGTGTTGAATATCTCATGTAATTTATTGACTATTGTACTGAAGTGAAAAACTGAATGATATGGGTACTTGAAGTACAGCTTTTACTGGATGCATGTCACTTTCACACCATCATAAAGCTGGAAATTTGTAAGTTAAGCCATCTGTAATCACATAAAATTTGGTGACTTATCTTGTTTGCTTTATATCATATCTGAGCCAAATATACCATCTCAGGGGATGCCTTCCTTTTCAGATTTTTAAAGACCTTAGGCAATACATCTGAGTAAGTTTATATAATAGGTGTTTCTGGATTAGAGATTTCTTATTGATTGGTATGGAGCATAGCAATTGTTTACTTTGGAAGTTATTTCTAATGCTTTTCTAATTCAGTGTTCTTCCAGTTGGTTATTGAAGGATATGATGTCCCCTTGCTGTGGTATGAATGTTTGTGTCCACCTCTGAATTCGTATGTTGAAATCTGTTTTCCGGTGTGATTGTTTCAAGAGATGGGACCTCTAAGAGAGGGATGAGGTTGTGAGGGCTTCCTCATGAGTGGAATTAGTGCTCTTCAACAAGAGACCTAGGGAACTTGGTTGCCCCTGGTGAGGAATGATCCCTCACCAGATACAAAATCTGCTGTACCTTGATCTTGGACTTCTCAGCTTCCAGAACTGTCAGTAATACATTTCTGTTTATAAATTACTTAGTATAAAGTATTTTGTTCTGTCAGCCCAAATGGTCTTATGACATCCTCTTAGTCAATCCAGGTGAAACCAGTAGTTAATTGATAAAAGTGATGCATGAAAAAAAATGATACCAGATAATGTACATATTTTACCTTAATGCATATTTAATTGTCAGTCTTTTGGTGTAGGTCAAGGCTTTTCCTTTGAGACTTCTGGTTTCCCAGTAGATTTTTTAAAGTAGCAAGAGAATTGAAGACTTTTATGAAGCAATTGAGGGTGGAACCTGATGCAAATGGGGAAAAATCTTTAGCATTATCTCCATAGCGGTTGGTGTTTTCTTTTTTTTTTTTGGAGTTGGAATCTCACCCTGTCATCCAGGCTGAAGTGCAGTGGCACACTCATGGCCACCACAGTCTCGACCTCCTGGTCTCAGGCAATCTTTCAACTTCAACCTTCTCATTACCTGGGGTACAGGTACGTGCCACCATGGCTGGCTTATTATTATTATTATTACTACTATTGCTATTTTGTAGAGATGAGGTCTTGCTATGTTGTCCAGGCGGGTCTCAAATTCCTGGGCTCAAGCAATGCTCCCACCCCTGCCTCTCAGAGTGCTGATTACAAAGTGAGATTACAGGTGTAAACCACTTAATCCAGCCTCCATAACATTTTAAAAAAATATAGCAACTTGCTTTATCAAGTCTTTCCAGAGCATTCAACTTAGTTTTCACAAAAATAGCCACTCTTTTTTTTGCACTTAAATTTTAGCAGTTTTTGTAATATTTCATTAAGTTTTGTAATTACAAAAGTACAACTAGCATAAACAGGTTTGATAGTAATCACCTCTGGTTCTTGGTAAGGACACCATGTGGCATAAGTAGAATTGCTTAGGAGGGCTGTCCACAGCACCGTCAGTCAGCTTGCAGGGCATCAGTCTGGGCGTTGTGGAGAGGGGCAGAGAGTGGCAGAAGCAAGTGGTGGGTAAGAGGGCGGCTGTTGCACTTTGTCGCACCATTCTAATTTAACTCTTGGGACTAGGATTAGAAGGTTTTTGTTTTTTTTCCCCTTGCTTGAGAATAATTTAAGTGATTTCTTTTGGGGATAACAACATGGATTATAATTATGGTTGAGTTTTTAAAAGAAACCCTTTATCTCCCTTTCACCCCTTTTAAAGGGTTTTAGAGTAGGGGAAGGATTGGGAACAGTGGGGCAGTAAGCAGATCCTATTTTTTAATCCTGCAGTTTTATGTTTGTGGTCTTTTAAAATAACTCATTTCACTTTAATCATTTCCCCCATTGGCAACAGTGACAGTAAATAATGAACACAAAAATGAAATGATTTCATAGGCATTTTTTCTCTTCTTATTAAATTTGAAATTATCTCAAATATTATCTCTTTTCATGGTCTTCCTAAATTCTGAAAGTGTTCTCACAGTGTTTGGAAGTATTTGGATGCTACAGAGGGAAGAATCTGAAACATTGAGAAACATTTTAATTGACCATGTGATTGTCATCATCAACTTTTTGTTTTTTGAGTTTTTTTTGAGTCAGTCTCACTCTGTCACCCAGGCTGGAGTGCAGTGGCATGCTCACGGCCACTGCAGCCTCGACCTACTGGGCTCAGGCCATCCTTCTGCCTCAACCTTCCAAGTAGCTGGAACCACGGGCATGTTGCCACCATGCCTGGCTAATTTTTTGATTTATTGTAGAGATGAGGTCTTGCCAAGTTGCCCAGGCTGGTCTCGAATCCCTGGGCTCAGGCAGTCCTCTCACCTCTGCCTCCCAAAGTGCTAGGATTACAGGCATGAGCCACCATGCTCTGTTTTCAATTTCAATTTGTGATTAACCAAATCACTGTTATGCTTTATATTTCTCATTTTTAAGCCTTGTAAGGTGGCTTCTATTTACATTTTGATGTCTGTCTTTTTCATTAAGCACCAAGAATGTCTGTTTTCTGGGTTGTATGTCTTTGGATTTCTTGCACTCTGTTAAAAGTACAGTAGTTCTTGCTTGATGTGGGACAGTGAACCAGTACTTTGTAGAGAAGTCCAGCAAACTCGGTGTGCTGGAATGATAGTCCCAGTACTTTAGAAAGCTAGATTGACCCCTTTTCTTTTTAAAGTAGAGTATTCCTATGTATATATTTACAACTACTTTAGACTTGGGAAGATACATGAATAATGTATGTAAAAGTCTTGAAATGTAAAAAATATATTTTTATATAAACTCAGATTTTGTTTTTAGAAAAAAGGCAGCAGATGCCTGAACACTCCAAGTGGTTAAAATTGATCCATCTTGTTCTGTGCAGTGTGGGTAAGGTTTCTGCCACAGTGGTCACCAGTGTCTTCTGCCAAGGGCTCCTGGCACCGGGTTGTGGCTTACAGTTTTCTTTTCATCTCTTTTTATTTTATTTTATTATTTCATTTTATTTTATTTTTTGAGTTGGAGTCTCATTCTGTCACCCAGGCTGGAGGGCGGTGGCTCACTCCCGGCCATCACAGCCTCAATCTGCTGGGCTCCTGTGATCCTTCCACCTCAGCTTTCCAAGTAGCTAGAACTACAGGTGGGCACTACCACTAATTTTTGATTTATTGTAGAGATAAGGTCTCACCAAGTTGCCCGATTGGGTCTCGAACCCGGGCTCAGGCAATCCTCTTGCCTTGGCCTCCCCAAGTGCTGGGATTACAGGCTGAGTCATCGAACCCAGCCTCATCTCTTTTTAATGATTGAGTTTTCCTTCTTCCACATGCCGGATAGCCAGAGCCTGGGATCAGGTGATGCCTCTTTAAGTACTAAGCTTTAGTAAGTATTAGAAAGGGCATTTGAAAGAGTTGTGATTCACCCTGTTCTGGTTTTAGATCATTCAGTACAAGCTGTGCTCTTCTGCACTGGAATTTGGGGAAACCAAAAGCCCTAATTTTTCTGGGTGGATTTCTTCTCTAGAAACTTCTCTTCCTAATTTGGCAGTACTGGTTTCTGACTTTCAAAACAAAATCTAAGATTTACCTTCTAAATCTTGCGTTCCCATGTAGATAATGTTCTGTGTTTTTATCTGGTGACTTTAATGTAGTATTTCTATTAGTGTTTGCAGAGTCGTCCAGAAGCCCCAAGGCATCCAGTGGATTTTTAATAAATGAGTGTACTTCAGTATAATCTTGGGAACTAAGAATGACTGACATTTTGTGGTTGGAACAGAATCTTGACCATCAGAATCAGTGAAAGAACCTCTCTAATTGTAAATATGAAATAAAAATGTTTTATTGAGATTAATGAGCCAGCCACTTAAGGTCAAAAGTAAGTATAGCTTAACAAAGAAACCCAACATATGAGATCTTCCTGGGATGGACGTTGGAGATGAGATATTTAGAAAGCTGTGTGGTGCCTGGGGGTTCTGCAGTACTTCAACCCCGCCCCCTGAGCACAGGGGACTTGGTTGTGGGGTTCGCAGGCTGGTATGACAGTGCCCCCAAGGGGTGAGTCTAATTTTGGCAATTTGCTTCTTCTTTTTTTGTTTAAGACATCATAGGTGTCTGGGCCATTGGAAGATGATTGTAGCCATTCTTTCCTGGAGCCATGCCACTTCAGTCCCGACACTGCTTGCAAGTGCCCCATAGTTTTGGTCAGAGATTAGTTATTTGACTTCTTTGACACTGCTCTTGGCTACATTTACTAAAATTGAAATGTAAATAAGATGTAGATGGGCCAAAGATGGGGATATTCCAGTACCAAAGAAATGTTGAATGTGTATTAGAAGTAAATTATTTCAAAGTTCAGTCTTTTCAAAAATGAAAAGACTGAACTATTTGAAAAACAAAATCAGGCCGGGTATGGTGGCCCATGCCTGTAATCCCAGCACATTGGGAGGCGGAGGTGAGAGGTTTGCCTGAGCCCAGGGGTTTGAGACCAGCCTGGGCAACTTGGCGAGACCTCGTCTCTACAATAAATCAAAAAATTAGCCAAGACCCGCCTGGGCAGCGAGACCTCATCTCTACAATAAATCAAAAAATCAACCGGGCATGGTAGCGCGCGCCTGTTATTCCAGCTACTCGGAAGGCTGAGGTGGAAGGATCGCCGGAGCCCAGCAGGTCGAGGCTGCGGTGGCCGGGAGCGGCCACTGCACTCCAGTCTGGGTGACAGAGTGAGACTCCAACTCAAAAAAAAAAAAAAGACTGACTCATGGATTTTGAGATGACACACAGAACTATCTACTACTGCTTGGTCAATCTACACATGTAAACCATGATTTAGGTTGCAAATGCTCAGAATCTGTTTGCCCACATTAATCCAGATCACATCATCATAAAAGCTCCAGCCCAAAATGAGTGAGTAAACTAAAAAGACTTATTAAAACGAAGCTAAACCCACAGTGAACTCCTTCACTATGTTGGACACAAGTAAACATTCAATAAACCCAGATGTCTATTTACCTGATGCATCAAGTATATTCTAGAGAGGGCTGAGCTTTTAAGTCAATGAGCAGTTTTTGAGCATGTAGGTGCTAGGCACCGTGCCACAAAAGTGAGGAATCACAGAGCTCAGTCCAGCAAAGAAGCTTTCTTATGCTCTCCATGTTCATTAAGCATACCAATGTCTTATTTTTCAAATGCAATTTAATTGCCAAATTTCAGAAACATTACTTTAAAATATATAAAAATAGAATAATGGGTTGGGCACAGTGGCTCAGACCTGTAGTCCTAGAACTTTGGGAGGCCGAGGTAGGAGGATTACTTGAGAGCAGCGTTTGAGACCAACTTGAGCAACATAGCAACACCCAGTCTTTTTTTTTTTTTTGAGTTGAAGTCTCACTCTGTCACCCAGACTGGAGTACAGTGGCCGCTCCCGGCCACCGCAGCCTCAACCTGCGGGGCTCCGGCGATCCTTCTGCCTCAGCCTTCCAAGTAGCCGGAATTACAGGCATGCACTACCATGCCCGGCTGATTTTTTGATTTATT
>NW_007249731.1:94520-111106 GCF_000164805.1 Carlito syrichta | reverse complement strand
CACTCCAGTCTGGGTGACAGAGTTGAGACTCCAACTAAAAAAAAATGATGTGGATTAAAGGGGAAAAATTTACTTATCTGTAATATAAATGTTCATAGCTTTTTGTGCTTTTCACCTCCCCCATGAAGTTTAAGTGTATAGTTAGCAATTTATTTTTATAAGTAATTTAAGAAATCACAAAGGAATTGATGGGTGGAGTTGGTTATATAAACATCTTTATGCACCAGCTTTTTAAAAACAGCTGAAATATAAAGGTGAATGTCAAATAAAGACTTTGAATCGAACATAAGACTGACGGAAAGAACCTACCTGTTCATCTGGGAGCCTGTGACTGTTTTTTGGTTTTTTTTTTGAGTTGGAGTTTTACTCCATTGCTCAGGCTGGAGTATAGTAGCGTGGCCACCCCAGTGTCGACCTGCTGGGCTCTGGTCATCTTTCTGCCTCAGCCTTCAAAGTAGTTGGAACTACAGGTGCCTGCTACCATGCCTGGCTAATTTTTTTATTTATTGTAGAGTTGAGGTCTTACCATGTTGCCCAGGCTGGTCTCGAACCCGCAGGTTCAGGCAGTCCTCTCACCTCAGTCTCCTAAAGTGCTGGTGTTCCAGTCTTGAACCACCACATCTGGATGCACAGACTATTAATCAAAATGACATGGAGCACTTAGGTTTACTCGTTTTCAAAGGAAATTCGAAATAACCCAGTGAGATTTCACATTTTATTTATAGTATTAGATTTTAAAAATTTCTATTTAATGTCAGTGAGATTTGTTAAAATGTGTGTTTATTGTACATAGTAGCATAAATTATAACGTAGCACTTCATGCAGTTTGGCAGTATGTAGCAAGAACTTAAACGTACTTTTTGATCTGCAGTTCTGCCACTGATAATCAACCCAAGCCCAGGAATATTCAATGCAACATTATTTCTAGTATAAAAATTATAAATAACCTAAATATTCAGTAATAGAATCATGTTTAACTAACCTGTGATGGCTCTAGTGTGTGGAATGTTTCAAGGTTCAGTTAAAAATGATGATCACAGAGTCTTTAATATGTGACTTAGGAGAGAAATGGGATCTAGGATAAAAACTTTTTATTTTTTAGATTGGAAAAAATAGTTCATGTAAAAAGTATATGAGAGAGAGAGAGGAGGTTCACCTCCCCAATATAGGGGAGGGGGCCAAGGCTGGAAAACATGGTAACAGTGGCTCAAGGAGTCACTTGGCCAGACCAGTGGCTTAGCAGAGCAATTGCCTGCGACGAAAAATAATTGAGCATCTCCTGTGTCAGGGACTAAGCTAGGTGCTTTCTATTATTATCTCATGTAAACTTGAAAACCACATTGAATGGTAAGACTTAATGGTCCAGCTTTTATGAAAGAGGTGGTTGAGACCTGAAGCAAGCAATTTATAAAGCAAGTAGAGGAGTCAGGATTAGAATGCAGGTTTGTTTGACTCAAACGCCAGTGCTCATCCTGTTATCTAGCATAAGGTATTAAAAGTAATTAAAAAGTTTTTTTTAATTGTTCTTTAAAATAATTTAGTAATTTTATAATACCTTTTGCTCTTATTTTTATGTAGAAAAATCTCCCTAAGTTCTTTTGATAAAAGTCATTGGACAAAAATGGAATCAGTGTGTTGAATTACTGAATGTCTTTTGTATCGTATATATTACATTGAAAGAGGGTTTGTGGTTTTAATTTTTTTCTTTTCTTTCGCGTTGGAGTTTCACTGTCACCCAAGTTGGAGAGCAGTAGCATGCTCACGGCTACCACAACCTCGACCTGCTGGGGTCAGGCAATTCTTTTGCTTCAACTTTCCAAATAGCTGGAACTACAGTTGCGTGCCTCCACACCTGTCTAATTTTTTTTTTTTTTTTTTATTGTAGAGATGAGGTCTCGTCAAATTGCCCAGACTGGTCTTGAGCCCATGAACTCAGGCAATTCTCTCATCTCAGCCTCCCGAAGTGCTGGAATTATAGGCGTGAGCTCCTGTGCCCAGCCTGTGGCTTCAATTTTATGTAATAGTCTTTACTAGTGTATATTGTAAATGAAATGTCACTTTAATAGATTGCTTTGGACCTATATGAAATTCACAGTACATATGAAGAATTCTTTTTTTATATTAGGTATTAGTCTCTAGATTAAAGTAAAAAGTATGGCCAGGCACAGTAGTTCTCACCTGTAATCACAGCGCTTTAGGAGGTGGAGGTGAGAGGATTGCCTGAGCCCAGGGGTTCAAAGACTCATAATTCATTTTCTTTTCTTTTCTTCTAATTTTTTGAGTCATAGTCTCACTCCATCTCCCAGCATCAACCCACAGGACTCCAGCGATCCTTCCGCCTCAACCTTCCAAGTAGTAGGAACTACAGGCGCGCGCTACTATGCCCAGCTAATTTTTGATTTATTGTAGAGATGAGATCTCGCCAAGTTGCCCAGCTGATCTCGAACCTCTGGGCTCAGGCAGTCCATTAGCCTCAGCCTCCCAAAGTGTTGGGATTACAGGCTGAGCCACCGAGCCCGACTTTTTTTTTTTTTTTTTTTTTGAGTCGGATTCTCACTCCATCATCTAGGCCGAAGTGCTGTGGCACACTTACGACCACCCCACAGTCACCTGTTGGGCTCAGGCGATTCTTCCATCTCAGCCTTCCAAGTAGCCTGAACTACAGATGAGCACTACAGTGCCCCGCTAATTTTTTGATATATTGTAGAGACGAGGTCTCACCAAGTTGCTCAGGCTGGTCTTAGACCCCTGGACTCAGGCAGTCCTCTTACCTCAGTCTCCCAAAGTGCTGGGATCACAGGCCTGAGCCACCGTGCCTGTCTCATAATTCATTTTCTTAGCTGATTTTCTTCATTGTTGTTGTTGATTTTTATCCTTTCCACATGGATCAAGTCACTGTAAAACATTCCAAAGGAACAAAGACCTTATTTAAAGTATGTATTTATTTTTATGTAAATACCCATGACCATGGAAGTAGAATCTTTTTCATTCCTTCCTTCCAAGAGACGTATGATTTTTAAAATTACATAAATAGTGGGCCGGGCACAGTGGCTCAATCCTATAAACCCAGCACTTTGGGAGACGTAGGAGAGAGGATTGCCTGAGTCCACGGGTTCGAGACCAGCCTTGGCAACTTGGCGAGAACTCATCTCTACAATAAATAAAAAATTAGCTGGACATGGTGGCACGTACCTGTAGTTCCAGCTACTTGGAAGGCTGAGGCAGAAGGATCGAGGCTGTAGTGGCTGTGAGTGTGCCACTGCACTCCAGCCTGGGCAACAGAGTGAGACTCCAACTAAAAAAAAAAAAAATTATTTGTTTTTTATTTTAAAAAAGTTTATTCATTCAAGCAATATTGATTGAGTGTATTCTTGTGCCAGGCACCATTCTAGTTGTAAGGAAATAAAATGTGGCAATTTAAGGAGTTCATAATCTACTAGAGGAATCAAACTACATTAATTTCCCCTTAAAAGCACAGGACAAAGCAAACTAAAAGGCATAGCCTAGTGATAAAAATTAAAGGGATTCTTTGTGCTAGGGACTACTAATTTGACTTATTTTTTTTGTCTTGTGGAGTAGTTGAGTCAATTACTGGGGGTATTTTTATTTATTTATTTATTTGAGTTGGAGTCTCACTCTGTCGCCCATACTGGAGTGCAGTGGCCGCTCCCGGCCACCACAGCCTCGACTTGCTGGGCTCCGGCGATCCTTCTGCTTCAGCCTTCCAAGTAGTCAGAACTACTGGCGCGCGCTACCACGCCCGGCTAATTTTTGATTTATTGTAGAAATGAGGTCTCACCAGGTTGTCCAGGCGGGTCTCGAACCCGCGGGCTCAGGCAATCCACTCACCTCAGCCTCCCAAGGGCACGGGATTACAGGCTGAGCCACCGAGCCCGGCTAAGCGGGGGTATTTTTAAAAACAGAGATTTTTGACTTGGTGCAGTGACTCATGTCTGTCATCCTAGCACGCTGGGAGGCTAAGGTGGGAGGATTGCTTGAAACTAGGGGTTTGAGGCTGCGGTGAGCTATGTAGTGCCACTGCATTCTAACCCGGGCAACAGAGTTAGACCCTGTCTCATAAAGAAAAAAAAAGATTTCCTGTATCCCAGATCTGAGTTACATTTAAGGTCACAGTATACTTTGCCATACAGATCACTTTATTTCTTTGAATTCCTACAGAATGTACTGAAATATATATAATACACGTAAATTTTCTCCTTTACACGAATCTCTAGGTTGTTTCTATTTTTTGGCTCTTTTATACCAGTGCACATCCTTGTATATAAGAATATATATATTTTTATGCTCATGTAAGTATCTCTGTAAATCCAAAGTAGTTTGGTAAGTCAAAAGATTCCCAGACTTCAAATTTGCATCTATCAAATAGCACCTTCCCCCACGTTTTTTGTAGAAAAAAGTTTATACTCCTACTAACACTTTTATGAGAGTACTTATTACCCTCAGTTTTATCAATCATTCTTTTTTTTTGATTTATTAGAGGTGAGGTCTCACCAAGTTGCCCAACTGTTCTCAAACGCACGGGCTCAGACAGTCCTCTTACCTCGGCCTCCCAAAGTGCTGGGATTACAGGCGTGATTCACCACACCCAGCATATCAATAATTTTTATAAAAATTTTACAAACTGATAAAATGAAAACATCTTATTTTAATTTGCATACCTCTGCCTACTTCTGAAATTAAACATTTTTATGATTATTAACCATTTATAGTTGGTTAATTGATTGTGCGTATTTGCTCATTTTCCTTTTCTATGTTTTTTGTAAAATGGTGTGTATTTCATATATAATGCATATTAGCCTGCCCTGTTATCTGTTAAGATATTTTATCTTAATTTGTCATTTATATAATTCATAATGTATTTTATTACACAGAAGTTGAAAAGAATTACATTGTTAAATCTGTTAATTTTATGTTTGGATTTTTAAAAATAACAGCTTCATTGTGATATAATTCATGTGCTTTAAAATTTTCCTTGTTACAGTGTACAATTCAGTGATTTTTAGTATCTTCTCAGAGTTGCACAACCATCATCACTAATTCCAACAATTTTCAGAATGCCAAAAAGAGAAACCCTATCCTGATCAGCAATCATTACCATTCTTCCTTCCTCTCAACTCTTGAACATCACTGGTCGTCTTTCTGTCTCTGGTCTGCCTGTTTATCCATTTGTGTTTAGCTTTAAGCATATTCACATCATTTCATAAGAGACCCCTGGAACTTTTTCATCTTGCAAAACTGAAACTATGCTCATTGAACAACTTCCCATTTTTCCCTTCCACCATTCTTCTTTCTGTTTCTGTGAATTTGTCTACTTTAGATACCTCAGGAAAGTGGAATCTTAACAATATTTGGGGCTTTTTGTGTGGGTGATTGGCGCATTTCATTTAGCATATGCCCTCAGTGTTCAGTCGTGTTGTAGCATGTGACAGGATTTCTTTCCTTTTTAAGGCTGAGTAATCTTCTGTTGTATGTGTATTCCACATTTTTATACATTATCTGTGGATGAACATTGGGTCACTTGTGAATAATGCTGCCACAAACATGGATATATAAATATCTTTTTGACATGTTGCTTTTACTTGTAATTCTTTTGGATATTTACCCAGAAGTAGGATTACTGGATCAAATAGTGGTTATATTTTAAATTTTTTGAGGAACTGCCATCCTTTTTTCCATAGTGGTGGCAGCATTTTACATTACCACCAACAGAACACAGGGTTCCAGTGTTTCTGCATCCTCACCAACATTTGTTATTTTCTCTTTTTTTGGTAGTGACCATTCTAATGGGTGTGAGGTTTGGGTCTGCATTTCTCTTAATGATAAGTGATGTTAAACATCTCTTCATCTGCCTCATGGCTATTTGTATGTGTTCTTTAGAGAATTGTCTATTCAAGTTCTTTGCCCATTTTGAACATTGGATTATTTATTTGTGTTTAAGTTATAGTAGTTCTTTGTATGTTCTGCATGTTAGCTCCTTATGAAATAGATGATTTGCAGATATTTTCTCCCATTCTTCAAGTTGCCTTTTCACTCTGTTGGTTCTGTTGGATGTGCAGGAATTTATACATTTGTCTATTTTTGCTTTTGTTGCCTGTCCTTTGTGTTATATTAAAAAAAAATAATTGCCAAATATGGTGTCAGGAAGCTTTACCACTATGCTTTCTTCTGGGAGTGATTTAGTTTTAGGTTTTATGCTTTGGTCTTAGTCTTATTTTGGGTTGTTTTTTGCAGCAGATATAAGGTAAGGGTCCGGCTTCATTATTTTGCCAGTTGATATCCACTTCTCCCGGCACCATTTGTTGAAGAGACTGCCCTTTCCCTATTATATGACTGTTGTCCGAGATCATTTGACCAAATGTATTCGAGTTTATTTCTGGGCAATCTTACTCTGTTGCATAAGTTTGTGTATTTGTTTTTGTGCCAGTACCATAGTGTTTTGATTGCTGTAGCTTTGTAATGTTTTGAAATCAGGAAGTGTGAGACCCCCAAATTTGATCTTTTTCAAGATTGTTTTGGCTTTTTGGAATCTCTTGAGATTTAATAAGAATTTTGAGATTTTTCCCCCCTTTTTACAAAAAATACCATTTGAATAGGGATTATATTGAATTTGTAGATAGCTTTGGGTAGTATATTTATTTTCTTTTTTCTATTTTAAAGATGTAAGGTACGATTCCGGGTTAAGTATACAAATGTTCATTATGCATGTACCCTTGTTGATGAGGTATGCCCCCTCTTCCCCAGGCAGATTGGCACTACTGCCAATCCCACTTCCCCACCCCCCTCCCAGCAGTTTCCCGCTAGTATGACTATTTAAACAATACTGAATCTTCTAATCCATGAGTACTATTCATTTTTTGTATTTTTAATTTCTTTCAGTAATCATTTTGTAGTTTTTAGTGTTTGTATTTTACCTCTGTGGTGTGTTTTATTCTTTATGATGCAATTGAAAATGGAATTTTTTTTACATTCCTTTTTAGATTGTTCATTATTGGTGTATAGAAACACATCTGATTTTTGTGTGTTGGTTTTGTGTCTCCTACAGCTTTCTTGAATTTTTTTATTAGTTCTAATAGTTTTTTGGTTTTTTTGAATTGGAGTCTCACTCTGTTGTTCAGGCTGGAATGCAGTGGCACTCTTACAGCCACCCTAGCCTCGACCTGCTGGGCTCCGGCAAGTCTTCCACCTCAGCCTTCCAAGTACTGGAACTACAGGCGTGCGCTACCACACCCAGCTAATTTTTTAAAAAATCTATTGTAGAGACCAGTCTCGCCAAATTGTCCAGGCTGGTCTCGAACCCATGGGCTCAGGTAATCCACTCGTCTCAGCCTCCCAAAGTGCTGAGATGATAGTCTGAGTCACCGAGTCTGGGCTAAAGTGTTAGGATTTTCTATATATAAGTCATGTTATCCATAAACAGAGATAATTTTATTTCTTCCTTTCAAATTTGGATAACTTTTGTTTCTTTTTCTTGCCTAGGACTTCTAGTGCCATGTAGGATAGAAGTGGCAAGAATTGCCTTATATCTGATCTTAGAGGAAAGGCTTTCATCATTAGTTGTGAGTTTGTCACATAGTATGACCTTTATCATTTTGAGATCGTTTCCTTCCATTCCTAGGTGTTGAGTGGCTTTATCATGAAAGAGTGTTGAAATTTTGTCAGATGTCTTTTCTACATAAATTGAGATGATCATGTGGCTTTTTCATTCTGTTATTATAATATGGTGTATTACATTGATTGAATTTCATATGCTGAACTATTCCAGGAATAAATCTCACTTGATCATGGTATATAATCCTTTTAATATGCCATTGCGTTTAAGAGTGGGGATCTTGTTTTGTTCCTTAAGGAAAGCATTTTGTCTTTCACCACTAAGTATATTAGCTGTGGATTTTGTTCATAGATGCCCTTGTTGAATTTTTTTATGATGAATTGTTATAATTTATTAAATGCTTTTTCTACATCTATTGAGATGATTGTGTGACTTTTGTCTATCCTATTAATATGATTTATTACATTGATTGCTTTTTATGTATTAAGCAATGGCTTTTGGATTTTTGTCTGAGTTCAGATGACCTGTCCTATCTCCCAGATGAGCAAATAAGAACATTCTCTAGTTCTGACATTTGTGGAGTTTTTGAACAATTTTGGATTTTATTTTTATTTACATGAGTATAAGGCTCTAATTTTACTTTTTCCAAACCTTTCTTTGAATGTTATTCTAGATCTTATTCTAGTCCACTGGTACATTTGTATACTTTTCCACTAATATGGAATTTCTATTTAGTTGACCCTTGAATGACAGAGATTAAGGGCATCAAACTTCCCCCCAAAAGAATCAGAAATTCATGTAACTTTTGACTCTCCCAAAACTTAACTACTAATAGCCTACTGTTGACCAGAAGCTTTACGGACAACAAAAACAGTTGATTGACACTTAATTTGTATATGTATTATATTTGTATTCTTATAATAAAGTAAGCTAGAGAAAAGAACTTGTTACTAAAAAATCATAAGGAAGAGAAAATATATTTACTGTTCATGAAGTGGAAGTGGATCATCATAGAGGTCTTCATCCTGCCATCTTTGCACTGAGTAGGCTGAAGAGAAGGGGAAGGGGGTTGATCTTGCTGTTTTGGGTAACAGGTGGGAGAGAATGCGCATGGAATTGGACTCGTATTGTTAGGGTGAGCTGTATTTAAATTTTTTGTTTGTTTGTTTTTTGAGTTGGGGTCTCACTCTGTCGCCCAGACTGGAGTGCAGTGGCTGCTCCTGGCCACCGCAGCCTCGACCTGCTGGGCTCCGGCGATCCTTCCGCCTTAGCCTTCCGAGTAGCTGGAACTACAGTCTTCCGAGTAGCTGGAACTACAGGCATGCGCTACCACGCCCAGCTAATTTTTTTTTTTATTTTTATTGTAGAGATGAGGGCTTGCCAAGTTGCTCAGGTGGGTCTCGAACCCGCGGGCTCAGGCAATCCACTCACCTCAGCCTCCCAAAGGCGCAGGATTACAGGCTGAGCCACTGAGCCCGGCTGTATTTAATTTTTGATTGTTTTAAATTTGTGAATGGGTAATATAGTGAGGTGGTGCAAAATCCAAAGTTACTAAGGGCTTATAATGAAAAGGAAGGCCTTCTCCTGCCTTATTTCAGCTACAGGTGTTGCTTTCCTGAGAGAGCTCCTGTACCAATAGACATTTGCCTCGGGCTTTTTAAGCAGCTGCTAAGTATACAATTGATTGGTTGAATTGGATGTTATCAAATATTCTCCTGTTAATTTCTGTTTAGGTAGTTTCTTGCTACTAAAAACCCTGCTACACAGAATGTTCTGAGGTTTATCATCATGAGCATGACTCAATATAGCTGATATTTTTATAAATTAATTTCTAGAAATAGACAGTACATTTAAAATTTTTTGTAGATGTTGTCAAATTTCCCTCCAGAGAAAGATCTGTGTCCTAATTTGTAATTCCATTGGCTGTTTTTCTTTTATGCTTTCAACAGTAACAGGTGTTATTACACTTTTTAATCATTCCAAATTAATAGGTGAAAATTTATTACTCATCGTTTTAACTTGCATTTCTTTTATGGATGAGGGCAAGGTTTGTTTTTTATTTTTTATTTTTATTTTTTATTTATTGAGTTGGAGTCTCATTGTGTCACCCACGCTAGAGTGCAGTGTGGCCTGCTCATGGCCACCGCAGCCTCGACCTACTGGACTCAATTGATCTTTCTGCCTTAGCCTTCCAAGTAGCTGGAACTACAGGCATGCGTCACTTACGCCCAGCTAATTATTTGACATATTGTAGAGATGAGGTCTTGCCAAGTTGCCCAGGCTGATCTTGAACCCGTGGGCTCAGGTAATCCTCTCACCTCAGCCTCCCAAAGTGCTAGAATTACAGACGTGAGCCACCTCGCCCAGGCTGAGGTTTGTTTTTTTAAAAATGTGTTTGTTTTTTACTTTGGAACTGTTAAGAGTTCTTTGAATTTTTTCCCATTTTATAATTGGGTTGTTGGGCTTTTCCCTCTGATTTGTAGAATTAAGAAATTTAGCACTTTAGTAAATTAGAGAAAGAGAGGGAGAGGGAGGGGGAGGGAGGGAGAGGAAGGTGTTATTTTAGGTGTTTAAATATTTATGTGGTGGTATCTCATTTTGGTCTTAATTTTCATTTCCTAATGGTGAATGATGTTGCACATCTTTCCACGTGCTTATTTGCCACCTGTGTATGCTCTTTGGTGAAATATCTGTGCATGTCGTATACATTTTGTTATCAAAAATCATTATCCATTCTTGTGCAGGTCTCTTTCTGGGTTCTTTCTGTGTTCCATTGATTAGCATCGCATGCTCTTGATTACTATGGCTATATAATAAGTCATAAAATTAGGTAGAGTGATTTCTCTTTATGTTAAAATATTCTTCTAGTTCCTTTGCCTTTCCAAAAAATTTTAGAATTATCTTGTCTATCTCAACAAAATATCTTGCTGGGATTTTGATAGGAGTTGAATTAAACCTGCAGATAAATTTAGGGGTAATTTCTAAGTTTTCCATTTTGAGTCTTTCAATATATGAACATGGAATGACTCTCCCTTTAGGTAGATCTTTTTGATGTTATTCGTCAGCATTTTGTAATGTTCAGTGTACAGGTCCCACATTTACTTTGTTAGACCTGGGCCTAAGTATCTCATTGTTTTTGAGTGATTATATCTTGTGACCTTGGTGACCTCACTTCTTAGTTCTAGGAGGTTTTTAAAAATTCCATGGGGTTTTTCTACAGAGACTACCATGTCTTCTGCAAATAGGGACAGTTGTGTTTCTTCCTTTACCATCCTGTCTCTGCCTTTCGTTTAGTTACTTTGCCTTATTGCACCGACTAGGACACTGTTATAGTGGACTCTGTACAATAGTTGGTGGCAGTGAACATCCTTTGATTTTTCTCTTAAGGGGAAAGCCTCAAGATAAAGTGATAATTTTTCTCCGCCTGTTTTCAGGCTTTTCCCCTTGAAGTCTACCTTGTTTTGTATTACTATCTTTTGTTTTTGTTTTTTTGCTTTTTGTTAGCTTTTATCTGATAACAATTTTGTCCTTTTGTTTTCAACATTTTGTGGCACTCGCTTTTTTAAAACATAGTTTTATTGATTTTTTATTTTTATTTTTATTTTATTTATTTACTTTTGAGTCAGGGTCTCACTCTGTTTGCCCAGGCTGGCCTCAAACTCCTGGGCTCTAGCAATGCTCCTACCTCAGCCTCTGCAGTAGCTGCGACTACAGGTGTGCTACCTTGCCCAGCCAAGTTTTTGATTTTTTGTAGAGAGGAAGCCTCTCCATGTTACCCCGGCTGGTCTCAAACTCCTGGGCTCTAGCAATCCTCCCACCTTGGCAAAGTGCTGGGATTACAGACGTGAGCCGCCATGCCCAGCCTGCTTTGTTGATATTTCATATACCATAAAACTCACCCTTCTAAAGTGTAGGGTTCGTTGGTTCTGGTACACTCACAGTGTTGTATGATCTCATCGTTGTCCTCAGTTTTAGCCATCATCGCTATCAATTTTAGAACATTTCATCACCCCTAGAAGAGATCCCTATCTGTTAGCAGTCACTCCTCAGTCTCACCTCTCCCATTTCCTGGAGCTACTTAACGTAGTTTCTGTCTCTGTAGATTTGCCTTTTCTGGACATTTCATAGAAATGGAATCAAACAGCATGTGATCTTTTGTGACTGATTTTTTTCACTCAGAATAAATATTTCCAAGGTCACCCACATTGCAGCATGTGTCAGAACTTCGTTCCTTTTCATGACCAGGTAATGTTCCACTGTATGGATGGGCCACGTTTTGTTTATACATTCATTAGTTTGTGGGCATTTTGATTTCCACTTTTTGGTTAATATGAATATTTATGTACAAGTTTTATGTAGATGTATGCTTTCAGGTCTTTTGATTAAGTACTGAGGGGAATCACTAGCTCATATGGTAACTTTGTTTAACCTTTGAAGAACTGCCACATTGTTTTCAAAGTAGCTTTTCAAAAATTCAGCAGGGAAGTGTAATTCATCCTCATCTGTATAGTAATGCTGCTATATTTAGTCTTTGTTCTGTCATCTTAATTTGTTGTCTTTTTGTCATTTTTTCCTGAAGTCTGTGATTTGAATTATGCTTTCTTTTTAAAAAACTTTATCTGTTTATCTATCTATCTATCTGTCTATCTGTCTATCCGTCTATCTACCTATTTATTTATTTGAGTCAGAATCTCACTCTGTCACCCAGGCTGGAGTGCAGTGTCACGCTCACGGCTACTGCAGCCTCGACCTGCTGAGCTCAGGTGATCCTCCTGCCTCAGCCTTCCAGGTAGCTGGAACTACAGGCACGCACCACTATGCCTGGCTAATTTTTTGATTTATTGTAGAGATGAGGTATCATCGCCAGGTTGTCCAGGCTGTTTTTGAACCCGTGAGCTCAGGCAGTCCTCTCACCTCAGCCTCCCAAAGTGCTGGGATTATAGGCGAGAGCTACCACGCATGGCCTTATTTTCTAATGGTTTGGGAATTTTGCCCAGTAATCTATTTATAAGTGTTACTATTTAAATTTTTCCCAAACACATTTAAACCTAAATTTTCCTACCAATGACTTTTTTTTTTTTTTTTAAAGCAGGCTTTATTGAGAGGACAGAAAAGCTCCCACAGTGCAAGGGGACCTGAAGGGGTTGCCTGACCAGTGTCTTTTAAGAGTAATCACTGTTTTGCCTCTTCCCCCTTTTACCAATTTATTGAGAAATAGCTGTTTCTTCAAATTCATATTAACCACAGAGACAGGTGTTACATGTTCTTACTCAGATGTAGGAGTTAAAAAAATCAGTCACATGGAGGTAGTGAGTAGAATGGTGGCTGCCAGGGGGAGACTGTAGTTTTTTTGTTTTTTAATTTTTATTTTAAAGATATGGGGTATACTTCAGGGTTTGGTATACACATTGTCATTGTACAGGTAAAGTTTGGGCCTCACTTTGGTCCCCACGTCACCTGGTCTGACATAAGATACCCTTATTGATGAAGTGTGGTTCCTTCCCCCAGGCAGTTTCCCACTACTGCCAATTCCTTTCTTATAGTATTATGATAATTGTTCAGGGTTCATTTATGAGTGAGGACATGTGGTACTCAGTTCTTTGTTTCTATGATAGATCACTGGATATTACAGACCATAGTTAACAAGAGTTTGTTAACTATTTCAAAGTAGCTAGAAGAGAAGACAGGGAATGCTCCTAACATGAGATGGTCAGGTTAGAGATGACAAATATCCCAGTTACCCTAATTTGGTCATTACGCATTGTCTGCATGTATAATATCCCATGGTCTATAAATATGTACAACTATTATGTATCAGTAGAAATATGCATATTAACAATTAAAGTTTACATAGGGGTCCCTGACAAAAGAAGCATATTCCTCATTGCATGACGAGTCAAAATCCTAATGGGTTCAATAGTTATAGTTATGAAGGAATTGCTACTGAATGGAGACATACTCATCTTCAGTCGTTTACTTCAGATTTTCTTGAGAGAACTCTAGTGTATAGCTTCTGAAAGTTAGAAGCAGTTGTTCAGGCCAGAGTGGGTGGGGTGGGTCTAGGAACGTCTGGTGAATGCATTAAGAGCTGTCTTAAAGCCCAGCCAGTAGAGTGAGCTAGAGCGATACTTAACATGCCAAATGACAGTGTTGTCCATCTAGTAGATCAGGCAAATCAGGTTTTCAGGTTCACTCAGAGTGTGACTTGTTAGCTTTCCTTTTGCAGAGATAATATAGTACTATTTAACAGCTAGTCTTGATACTGTAATTTACATTTTTACTCAGAAGTTTCTCTATAGTTTATCTCATGATTACTTTTAGAGAAAGTAAATCAGGCCATGTATTGTATTTGTCATTTGTATATTTATGTCTAGTTGTCTTATGCCTGTATTAAATCACAGGTTGTTTCAAGTCAAGATTTTATTTATGTTGGTGATGGTGTTTTCATATTATTTCTTACCTTCCCACCATATGACCTAGGTTTGCTAAATCAGAAGACTGTCTGGAGGAGAATGACATCTACCTTAGTGCTTCTAGAATAAAGAAGCTGGAGCTTCTCCTCCCTCTGACTAGTCAGTTTTAGCCTTGCTCCCAGCCCATCATTTCACCTCTAGTTTTACACTAGTATGCTTTAGCTGGAATCTTGGAAATAGGTTCAACTTTCAATTTTAACCTGTGTAAAATGAAATGAAGGCCAGGCGCAGTAGCATATAACCTGCACTGGGGTTCCAGCTACCCAGGAGACTGAGGCATGAGAGTCACTTGATCCCAGACATTCAAGAACAGCCTAGGCAACGTAGCGAGACCTCATCTTCAAAAAAAAAACAAACAAAAAATAGTATTCAAATGAAATTATGGTTCTTTTTTTTTTTTGAGTTGGAGTCTCACTGTGTCACCCAGGGTGGAGTGAGTGGCACGCTCACGTCCACTCCAGCCTCAACCTGCTGGACTAAGGTGATCTTTCCGCCTCAACCTTCCAAGTAACTGGAACCACAGGTGTGTGGTACTACGCCTGCTCATTTTTTGATTTATTGTAGAGGCAGGGTCTCGCCATGTTGCTGGTCTCCAACCCCTGAGCCCCGGTACTCCTCTCACCTCTGCCTCCCAAAGTGCTGGGATATCAGGTGTGAGCCACCGTGCCTGGCTTCAATGTTGCTATTTATGACATTTCTACTTCTAAACCTATGTATCAGTTTTCACTTAGGGGTAGGAGTCCAGGATAGCAGTAGCTGTTTGTGCAGGCTTGCTTATTTGTAATTAGGGTGTTTGAGGTGATTGTTCGTTAATGACCTCTGTTTTCTTCCCATCTCCCTTCACAGCTAGTAACCTGGGGTGTGGGCTCACTTGCTACCAGCTCTCCCTAATGAGTCTCGTGATCCTTACCAGAAGAAAATTCCACTTCTTCTTGAGGGAAAGTGAACACAGTCGTTTTTAAGATTGAGTTCTCTTCAGTTCTGTATTTCAGATGTATGAATCAATATTTATCCAGTGCCTGGAATTTCTAGTTCATCTGCTGTGAATATAAAATCAGCTGTGGGCAAATACTAAGTGTCTAATATTTACACTAGATAGTTATAGTGTTTGGAGCCTTTCCTGGGTTCATGAATTTAGGTGACTACTCACGTTTTAATACTTTACCTGTATACTTTCATTTTAAAAAGAAATGATAGTGTAGAATGGATTTGAAGATGGCTATTAAATTTATTGAAAGTATTTACACAATGAATAGTAATGTGTGGGGAAAGATGAGGTGGCCACCACTTGTGAACAGGAAACAAGTCCTTATGCTTATAGTTAGCTGGGGAAAAGGCATTTAAGAAAAAAACCCTAAATATAAATTTTGTTTCCATCTATACTGCATTATCATAGTATATAAATATACTACTGATACTACTTGAGTACATGGGTATACTCCTGGTATTTACACTCTATAGACAGTGACATATTATTTTAAATAATTTTTCTTCCTAGTCTGGAATTCTAGAGTAGCCAGAAACTACTACCTTGTACAAGAACTTGAGTACAAGAAAACTACTGGAAAATCAACAACGAAGAATGTTGGAGCTAATTAAAATCTGTCTACAACTAGTGTAAGCATAAAAACGAATCCATTAATTTAATAGCCAAATGACAAGGCTCTTAGTGCAGAGCTTAGTGAACATTGTCATGGTCCTTCTCTTGCCCCTCCCCTTCCCTTGCCAGCTTCTGCTGCATTGCTTGGCTCCTCATCGTGGCAGTTCCATAAATGAGTCTCCTTTGGCACTGTCTCCAGTCTCTCAGCTTTCTTTCTTCTGTAAGTCTACTCCCATCAGGCTTTTGCTGCGGTCACTCCACTGAAACTTTCCTTGCCAAGAAGACCACAGTAGACCTGCAATCTGTGATGGCAAACCACGTGGTCTGTCCTTAGTCGTCAGCTTACTTGGTCTATTGTATTTGACACAGTTGATCAGGTTTGATCCGCAGCACTTTCTAGCTTGACTTCAGGATACTACACTCTTGCTTAGTCATTTCTTACTGAACTTCCTCACTTTTCTTCCTCTTCTCTTTCCACACTTAATCCCTTGTGGATTCCATCTAGTCTCAGGCTTAACCCTCTTCCTTGGATCCTGCTGCCTTCGTTATGTCCCCAGTAGATGTCTGTCTCAAACTTAACGTGTCTACAGCTAACTTGTTCCTTCTTCCAAAACGATGTCTACTCTCAGTCATCGACTTCTTGGATAAGGGCATTTTCAGGTTTTTTGTTACTCAGGTAAAAAAAAATTCTAGAGTTAATCTTTTGTTATCCTCCAACTCAAATTAGTTAGGGAATCCTGTTGGCTCTAGCTTGAAAGTCTGTCTAGATTCCAAACATTTCTCTTGACCTTGATTGCTACTACCCTGATCTGAGCCACCATCGTCTCTCACCTGGGTTATTACTTTGATCTCTACTTTTTTTTTTTTTTAGTTGGAGTCTCACTCTGTCGCCCAGACTGGAGTGCAGTGGCCGCTCCCGGCCACCGCAGCCTCGACCTGCTGG
>NW_007249731.1:20074-94481 GCF_000164805.1 Carlito syrichta | reverse complement strand
CTCCGGCGATCCTTCCTCCTCAGCTTTCCGAGTAGCCAGAATTACAGGCATGCGCTACCACGCCCGGCTGATTTTTTTTTTGATTTATTGTCGAGATGAGGTCTCACCTGCCCAGGCGGGTCTCGAACCCGCGGGCTCAGGCAATCCACTCACCTCAGCCTCCCAAAGACGCGGGATTACAGGCTGAGCCACCGAGCCCGGCTTGATCTCTACTTTTACCTTTATCCCCCTTGCAGTATTCTCAATTTAGTAGCTGAAGTGAACCTTTTAACTATAACTAAATCATGTGACCCTGTTTAAGTCCCCCCCCCCATTGATCTCCTGTTTGACTCAGTAAAATCCAGCATATGTGTGACCTGGCCCTCTCTTGGTTACCTGTTTGGCATTATCACCTGCAGCTGTTCTTTGTGTTAACTTGACCTCCCTACTGTTTCTAAGATCCAGTGATGCTGTTGTCTGGGCCTCAGCAGGATGCTTCTTCATCTGGAGTGCTTTCCCCACCCCTCTCACGTGGCTCCTTTACCTCCTCTTGCCAAGGCACCTGACTACCCTGTATTCCTTCCAGTCTCCATTACCTTGCCCTGCTTTTTCCATTATGTGGATCAGCTTCTGATTTTCTTTCATTTCCCATGAGAATGTAAATGCCATAAGGACAGTGGTGTTTTGGTCTTTTGTTTTTTGATGTGTCCCAAGCACCTAGAATATTAACTTACACATATTAAGTGTTCAATAAATATTTGTTGAATGAATATTTGTAGAACAAATTTGTTTCACTTCTCAATTTTTTGACTCTGCTTCCTTGATATTGATCCCATTTTCAGGCGTTATGTGAGTCCTGGCAGTTCCTGGAATCCCTCCAGATTCAAACCTAGCCAAAAGGAGGAAAATTCTTTGTCCTGGCACAGTAAAAGGGCTGAGGTTAACTGTGATTAAACTACTTTAAATGCCACATTCAGCCCTTGACAGTCAGCCCTGGCCAGGGAACGCAGTACTCTTTTTGGCCAAGGCTTGAAGGTATTCCAACTCTGAAATTGGAGATGATGTTACAAACAAAAATGTCTGTTGGGGGCATTGAAGTGCCTGAGTAAGTGTTGACAAATGCCTACTCCCATTTATACACTGTTTCACAAAATGGGATCCTTGGTTACCAACTCTGTTAGGAGGATCAGTGGGTGCTCTTTGACCATGCCCCATTAAGTTTGGAAACTTAAATTTAAGCAATTTTTATTCCTGTGGAATGTCTCGGTTTTTAATATGATAATATATTCTGTGAATCTCTAAACCAGAGATGTTTTGTGCAACAGCTTCCCAAAATTTTTTGAACATGGAACCCTTTTCTCTCCAGAATATTCTCATGAACCACCCTATGAGAAATATTGGTGCATGTGCTAAGAACTGTTAGAAAATTGAAGAAAAAACCTTATGCAATAATAAAAAAAGATCCTTTTCAAATGTACAGGACCTAGTTGAAGAAAATAAATTTTTATAATCCCCTAAAGACTTTTAATATACACAAAGACAGTCCTTTGAAAGACAGTCCTATTGAGTTATTTTCAATAGATTTAATGTAGTTGTAATTAAAAATCTAGTTTAGTAGAGAGGGAGGCCAAGGGAGGAGGAGGAGAACTTGTCAAATTATTCTAAAGTTTCTTTTTTGATGGCAAAAAAGAAAACTACTTCAAGGCATATAAGAAAAGCTTACCCTGAGGCTATATGAGGTTCAAACCAGCATCAGGAAGGTGAGCTGTGTCCTCTGGCTGGCCCTGTGAGTCCACTGCCTCTGCATGTCTCCAGAGCTTTGCCAGCATCTGTAGTGTGGTGTTGGCTTTTGGCTGCCAGCTCTCAGGGAAGGGACCTGCCATGTTCCCATGCTGCTGATCCTGGGAAAAGCTAGTTGGGAGTAATTTTAGTTAATCTGTCACTGACGGGTAGGTCCTTCAGGCCTTGTCATTTTTTTTCGGTTTCCCAGAAGTCAGGAGATAGGCCACCCCTGCAGAAATTATGGTCCCTGGTACTGACTGTCGGTGACTGTTCAGTGCAGATAATAGCTGAGAGCTACTTCCGTGGTAGGAGGTGAGGGCTGCGAAGATTTAACTGGAAGGGGAAGTTGAGTATGTTAGGCCCCATGACTAAAATGTCTAGGAAAACCTAGAAGCAAAAATGAGAGTAGAGCTGGGCTCGGTGACTCAGCCTGTAATCCCAATGCTTTGGGAGGGTGAGGTGAGTGAATTGCCTGAGCCCGTGGGTTTGAGACCCACCTGGGCAACTTGGCGAGACCTCATCTCTACAATAAAATCAAAAAAATTAGCCGGGTGTGGTAGCGCACGCCTGTAGTTCTAGCTACTGGGAAGACTGAGGCAGAAGGATCACTGGAGCCCAGCAGGTCGAGGCTGCGGTGACTGAGAGCGTGCTACTACACTCCAGCCTGGGTGACAGAGTGAGACTCCAACTCAAAAAAAAAAAGAAAAAATAAGAGTAGCCAGAGGAATTCTGAAAAGGGATGTGAGCCATATCACATATACAGTGTATTTATGGCAAGGGTATAGTAATTGAAGCTGTAGGAATTGGTGCCTGAGTAAGTAGTTAATAAAATAGAAATACAATTTTAAAAGAACACAAAAGCAGTTTCTAATTAGTGGCATGAATTGGATACTGAGTTGTTAAGGAGTGCCTAATAGATCATTAAAAAATAAAATTCCTATCTTGCAAGTTAACAGAGTAATATTGATATGGCTTAAAGATTTAAATGCTTAAAAATGAAACATAAAACATGAGAGGAAAATACAGGTTGTATTTAAATAAATGACTCAATAAGTTTAGATAATATTGAGGTGAAAAAGGAATTTCCTGTAAGTAAAACTGCAGAAAAATTAGTAAGATTTTATTGTGAGGACTCAGAAAGGTTTGTTCTACTAAATGACAAAATAGTAAACTGAGGGGAAATATTTCCACATGTGACCCTGTGACATAGTTTCCCTATATGAAGAGCTAGGGAAAGTGATGTGCACGCGAGTGTGTGTGTATATGTGTCTGTATGTGTATATGTATATGTGTGAGCAGGATGTGTAATGCCGCCTGGCTGTTGCACACTGTTCCTCCAGCCCATGCACGCTCACTGCTGTGGTGACTGTCTCATGTTTTGTTCTCTCACTACACACTTGACTCTTGGAGGATTACTTTGCTTTTTATTTCTTCCTTGTTGAATAAATGCAAGGAATCAGAAGACACCCTCTGAGGCTCCCCACCTCTGTCTACTTTATACCTGCCTGCCCACATCCCTGCCTGGAGCTGTGTCCCCTTCCATAACTGTCCCTGCTCTGTGGCCTGGTTCTTTCATGGGTAGTAGGTCCCATCACACATGGTCTCGAGGACATGGCTTGGTCAGTCCTTCCTCTCTACCACATCATCCATTTTTTGCCTTGTTACTAGCTCAGTCCCATTAACCTACAGCTTTATGCTAATTTTCCTGTCTTTAAAAAACTACTTTTCTTCTGATTTCCCTTCAGCTACATCCCTGTTTTCTTTCCCTTTAGCACAGAGTCCCTTTTCAAGGTGTCTCAATTCACTCTTTGAATTCTTTCCTCTCTTTTATGAGCTCCTTCCAGGTGGATTTTCAGTTACCCCAGGCCCGAGAAGCTGCTGTCATCCAGGTCATCACTAAAAACAAAGGTCATTTCCCAGTTTGGAATAATAGATTTAGAAAGCAAAATGTTAAGAATGACTACTGCAGCCTAATAGGGTGACTCTCATAATATACAAAAAGGACCAATAAGGGCATGAAAAGAGTCAATTTCTAGAAAGTCAAAGAAATGCAAGTTTAAGACCATAAGATGTATTTCATCCACTGTCCGGTGTTGGCAAGAAAATCTTGAACTCTCATAAGCTTGTGAAACATGAAAATGGTACATTTCTGAAAGCATTTTGGCAGCTTCTATGTTAGCTTTAAAAATGTGTTTATCTTTTGACCTACCCATCCCATTTCTAAGAGTGTGTCTTAAGGAAATAATATATAGTTGCACGCACACACACAGATATGAACAGGAAGGGAAGAACATCAAGGCATTGATTCTGGAAGGGAAAAAAATGAAAATGATTTAAGTATCTGACAACAACAGATTGGTTAAATGATGGCACATCTATATGATAACTACCAAGCAGCCACTTAAAATGATGACGTTTATTAACATGGAAAGATTGTTAGTATATTTTTAGTATTATTCAGTGCAAAGTTTGTGGGGAACAAAGTGTATTATACTCGTGGTTGTGTACATACATATGTGCATATGTATATATGTATGTATATTTGTATGTATAAGAAAATGCCTGGAAGAATACACACCAAAATGTTCCTCAGCTGTGGCCAAGTGACAGAATTTTAGATTTTCTTTTAAAACTTATAATGCTTGTATTAGCAAGAAAAAAAAATGAAAAGAAACTTTTTACAAAAGAAAGAGAAAGAACTAATATCCCAGTAATAGTTTGCTTCCTTTTTCTATTTTTTACATTCAAACATTTGTCACTGACTTGGTTCAGAGCTGGCTGACTTGGACTGACCTGTCCTGTGTCTTAACCCCATCAGACTTAAGATCGTCTGATAGTTTACCAGGCGTGAAAGGGCAGATGGGCCAGATCAAATATTGACCATACTGTTAGCTCAGAGCTGCCTGGGACTCTGTGCTGGTCCACTGGACCGAGTCTACTGGAGGCCGGCTGCTAGGGACCTGCACTGCAGTTCATGTGTGATCACATGAAATCAAAGGGCTTTAGAGGCTCCAGCTTAATAGTATTGCATGGTACAATGGTTTCCTGTTTCTTAGCATGGTGCTTTGTTTCTGTATGAGTGGAAAGTTCATGTGCAACTTTTGTTGTACCACAAGGAACTTTAGACAGTTTTATTGTGAAATATTTACCACCTTGAACATTTAAACAATCTAGCAATCGGATGTATGTGTGTGTGTGTGTGTCTGTGTCTGTGTATCTCCAGCACACAGCTGTATATATCTCATATACACTCATATTTATATACATATACATACAAGATTTTTTTTACAAGATGTAAAAAACAAAAGTTTTTATAAAAGCAATACATGGAGTGATCCCTTTGGGTCCCCTCCCACTGTGGGAGCTTTTCTGTCCTTTCAATAAATCCTGCTTTCAAAAAAAAAAACAATATATGTTCATTGTGAAGAATTTCTAAAAAGTTACAAAGAAATCCATTTTTGAGCCGGGCTCAGTGGCTCAGCCTTTGGGAGGCTGAGATGAGTGGTTTGCCTGAGCCCATGGGTTCGAGACCCGCCTGGGCAGGCAAGACCTCATCTCTACAATAAAATCAAAAAATTAGCTGGGCGTGGTAGCGCGCCCCTGTAATTCCGGCTGCTCAGAAGGCTGAGGCGGAAGGATTGCTGGAGCCCAGCAGGTCGAGGCTGTGGTGGCCGGGAATGGCCACTGCACTCCAATCTGGGCGACAGAATGAGACTCCAACTCAAAAAAAAAAAAGAAATCCATTTTTGCTGCCTTTTTTGATCTTTCAATGCATAATGTAAATGCTTATGCTGTACACTTCAAGTTTATATCTTGCCTGTTTTCACTTAATATTTTATGATTGTGCTCTCATGTCATTAAATAGTCTTCCCTTAAAAAATTCCCATTTGAAAGATAAACTGGTCAAAGCTGGGTGAATCTGTTAATGATTCTGTATATGCCATTTCCTGGAGGTGCCAGATCTTCTGAAGTCTCCTGTCTTTCTTGGGAGTTGGTATCTTGGTGAGTAGCTCTACCATCCAGCTTGAGTTGAACATTTAAAGACTGGCAGGCTTTTGTTTGAGTAAACTGGAGGGGTCATGAAAGACCATAAGACTGACATTTGCAGATGGGAGCTTTAGTTTCACTTTCCCCAAGACAGCAAGAAATATTCTATCACAGAAAGATGACTATTTTTAGCTTTTCTTTCTGCTGGTGAGGGGGAAGAGCGAATATTTTTAGAGCAGTTGAAAGTACAGCCGTTTCGGTTAGCTCAGTGTTTCCATCATCGGAATTTCATAACATTGTTTATTTTATGCGTCTAGTTTTTTACATTCCTATGTTTTGAGTTTTTGTAAATTGCAGTATGATTCCTTTTTTAATTTTTGATCTAGTTCATCTCTTGGGACCGATGTATAAAAAAAAAAAGATAAATTTAATTTTTTAGAGTTGGAGTCTCACTCTATCACCCAGACCGGAGTGCAGTAGCATGTTTACCGCCACCCCAGTGTTGACCTGCTGGGCTTGGCGATCTTCCACCTCAGCCTTTCAAGTAGGTGGAACTACAGGCATGCGCTACCACACCCGTCTAATTTTTGATTTACTGTAGAGACAAGGTCTCGCCAAGTTGCCCGGGCTGGTCTTGAACCCATGGGCTCAGGCAATCCACTCGCCTCAGCCTCCCAAGTGCTGGGATTACAGGTTGAGCCACTGAGCCCAACCAAAAAATTTAAAGCCATAACTTTCTCTCGGCACACTTTGTATATTTGAAATTATAATTCTATCCTTCTGGTCATTGTGGGCAATGATTGTCTTTCTTGGAGATGACACTTGGGTAATTAGTACTTACAAGGAGATGGGTTGACACTCTTCTCCTATAAGTATAATAACACTTACTATTCACAAGAGAGATCCCATGGAAAGTATCCTTATTATGACACTACTGGGGCATTCACTCAAGCATTCCCCCAGATGGTGCCATGGGGTAAGTGGAAATTTGAATGATTTTGTTTTCTACCCCTAATGAGAGCTACTGATGACAAGTACACAATGGTGAAGGTCACACCGAGAGAGTGAGTTAGTAGCTGAAGGACACTCATCCCACAGCCCCAGTCAGTATTCAAAAACTCTTGTCTTAGCAAAATTTGAAATTACAGTACATTAAAGAACTTGAAGGACCTGCAGGGTTGGTGTCAAATATTCAAAACACTATGATAATTGGTTCATAAATTTGAGATACTAATATCACTGTCGATTGTAGATGTGAAAACTATTCAAGATCTCATATTTAGTGTTAACATCAGAGACTTGATACGCTCCTCACACCTGGACCTGTTGCTCTCTGTCATCAGTGCCTACCATTCCATCCCCTGAGACAGCTCTAGCCAAGGTCACCTGGCTAGTTCTTTTTTTTTTTTTGAGTCAGAGTCTTACTCTGTTACTCAGGCTGGAGTGCAGTGGTATGCTCCCGGCCACCCCAGCATCCATCTACTGGGCTCAAGTGATCCTTCTGCCTCAGCCTTCCAAGAAGCCGGAACTACAGGCATGCACTACCACGCCTGGCTAACTTTTTGATATATTGAAGAGATGAGGTCTTACCAAGGTGCTCAGGCAGTCCTCTCACCTTGGTCTCTTAAAGTGCTGGGATTTATAGGTATGAGCTACCATGCCTGGCTCTAGTTCTTCAGCCCAGTTTTCTTGGCTGGCCTCTACACACCTAACACTGTCCACACCTGCTTTGGCATCTCTCCTCCCTCAGTGTCCAGGGAGATTGCTTCCTGCTTTACCAATCTGTGTTTCTGGCTGTTTGATTCTGAACTTGATCATTAAATGCCTGTCCTGGTTCCCCAGGGTTTTGTGCTCTGTCCCTTTTCCCCTGCCTTTCTTTACCTTTTCACCTTGGCCACTTTTTTTTTTTTTGGAATCAGGGTCTCTGTTTCTCCAGGCTAGAATGCAGTGTCATGATCCTGGCTCACTGCAATCTCGACCTGCTGTCTGTCTCAGGTGATCCTTCCACCTCCTTTAAGCAAAGGAAAACTATATCAGATTGATATCTGGTATACACAAAAGGATGAGAAACACTAGAAACGGATGCAACATAGATAAATATAAGAATTGTTTTATTACTATTTAAGTGTCTGTAAAGACGATTGTTTAAAGCAAAAATGTGACAACATACTGTGATGTTTAAAACTAATAAACTCATATAGGAATAAAATGTATGATAAGAACAGCACGAAGACCAGGAGGGGAAATAAAAATGAACTGTTGTTAAGTATGCACGTAAAGGGTCAAATGTCACTTGAAGGTAGACTGTGATGAATTAAAAAATATATACTACAAATTCTTAAGCATCCACTAAAATAATGCACCAAAGAGTTATAGTTATTAAACCAACAAAGAAGATAAAAATGAAATCTCACACACACACACACACACACACACACACACACACACACACACACACACACACTAATCCAAGAGAAGGCATATAAGAAGAGGGAAAGGGGAAAAAGAACAGACGGGACAAAAAGAAAACACACACCAAGATGGTAGACCCAAAACTAAACATGTCAATAATAACAAAACGTGAGTGTGCTAAATAACACAATTAAAAGGCTCTTAGCAGATTGACAGATACCAGATACTCTTTATAAAAAGAGCTATAAGCTGTTTATAAAAAATCCACTTTAAATTTAAAAGCACAAACAGGGAAAAAGTTTAAAGTATGAAAAGATATACCATGGTAACAAGTAAGGGTAAGATGTATCATGATCAAAACAAAGGTGAATGAACTGGGCACAGTGGTGTGTGCCTGTAGTTACTTAGGAGGTTGAGGCAGGAGGAGTTCAAGTCCAGCCACTGTGCCTGGCCTAGCTTGTATTATTTCCATAAGAAATGATTTCTTCTTGTCACTGAGTCTAAGAAGTTTGGTTATGGTATAATTTTGACGTTACTTTCTTGCTTCTTGTGCGTGGCACTTGTTGAGTGTCTTGGCCAAACACTCCTTATTTCTTTGAAATTATGCCTTTTCCTGCTTTCTGTATGTCTGGGTGTTTCTTATTTTACTTGACGCTAAGTGCTGGTGCCCAGGGATTCTGGTATATTTTGATTCCACTTGAGAGTCCCAGGTAGTCTCATCCACTCCCTTAATTCCATCTGCTCTCTGTATGAGGGATGTCCTGCTTGTTTATCTCCACCCTGCCCTCTTCTTAAGTTCCAGATTTTTATTTCCTTACAGTCATCTGACATAAGTAAGTCCAAAGGTGCCATGATAAACTCGCTTGGAGTGATAACTTGCTGAAGCCTCTCAGAGCAAAGGATGAGCTCCAAGTACGTGGGCAGGTTGCTAGAGGACCGAACCCGGAGGACCCAGAGAGGCTGGGGTGCGGTGACCACCTTCACTGTAGCCCCGCTAGAAAGGCAAATGCCCTCATACCTGGCACTCTCCAGTAGATAACAAGAGGAACTGTAACTCCTCCGGGAGTTGGGCCTAGAAGAGTGATTGTGGATTAGAAGGGAGGTATCAGGATGGGAGTCCCAGGTGCAGTTGCTGGGTGGTTGGGCACAGTGCCAAGCCCAGTGAGCAATGGGAGCGGAACCTGAGTTATGCAGAGGAATGTGGGCCCAGAGGCCAGTGAGCCATTGCTGGGAGGTCAGAAGAAATCTTTACACCGTGGCTCAAGAGCACCACACGAGCCCTGCCTCTTTTTCTTTAGGTGATGATTTCATCTTGGTTGGTTTTGTAGAAGAAAATTATACGCTGCTATAGCTTAATTGGAATGTCATGCCAGGATGAATGGTTCTCTTCCTGAAGTGGGGAGCTAACAAGAACCTTGAAGCAGGAGGGGTGCTACTATCTCTGATACTCAGATCCTTTGGAGGAGTCACAGTCACTAGTTTTTCAGAACTCAGCGGTGTGGTGTCCGCACTGATTCCTTTTCGTTTAGTTTCTCACTCAACTAAATAAGCCAACTAGAGAAACCCTAAGAAAATAGAATTTTGTTTCCTTTCTTGGAAAGTATCTGTAAGAATTGAGAATCTCAAACTTTTCCTATAAGGTAAAAGTTAATTTTAAAAATTGCATTTCTAAATCTCAGAGCTTTTTACATACAAAATTGTGTGTTTTAGAGACAGAGTCTTGCTCTGTTGCCCAGGCTGGAGTGTTGTGACACAATCACAGCTCACTGTGACCTCAAATTGCTAGGCTCTCTAAATTGCTGAGTCCTCTAGCCTCAGTCTCCTCAGTTTCCTGAGTAGCTGGGACTACAGGCACACCAGCATGCCCAGCTTTTTTTTTTTTTTTTGAGTTGGAGTCTCACTCTGTGCTCAAGCAGGAGTGCAGTGGCATGCTTACAGCCACCGCAGCCTCGAGCTAAGTTGGACTTAGGCGATCCTTCCGCCTCAGCCTTCCAAGTAGCTGGAATTCCAGATGCACGCCACCATGCCCACCTAATTTTTGTGATTTATTGTAGAGACGCGGTCTCACCAGGTTGCCCAGGCTGGTCTCGAACCCTCGGGCTCCTGCAATCCTTTTGCCTCAGCCTCCCAAAATGCTGGGATTACATGCTAAGCCATCACACCCTGCCTTTTTTTTTTTTTTGGTAATTTTTTGTAGAGAGAGGGTCTTGCTATATTGCCCATCTGGTCTTAAACTCCTGGCCTCAAACAAACCTCCTATCTCAAAGCATTGGCATGACAGGCATGAGCCCTATGACTGGCCTGAAATTCTTATATGCAGTTCTAATCTTTTCCCCTTCACCCACCTTAAGTTGTGAGTTTACTGTTCTGGGGGTTTCTTTGATATTAAAATTGCAGCTTCTGTTTAACCTCATTCTTGCCTTTAAGTTCTTGGTATCCATTGTAAATCTAACTTTTAAAAGTCATTTTAAAGTTAGCACATTAAGAAACTCAGCATGGTTAAAGTTAAAAAGTGCTGCATAGAGGACACCCTTCTGTGGAGTGTCATGGAGAGTATCTTCTAGGTAAGCCTGTTGGTTTCTGTAGTGTAAACAGATGGTAGGGGCCAGTTTGCTTAGAAACTGGTTCAGGTAGCTCAGAGCTGCTTCTGAACATGTGTCCAGGTGAACTCACAGGATCAGTACCCAGTTAAGTATATTCTGTGATGCTTATAGAAACTTTATTTGTAAAAGGAAACTTGGATAGCCTGTGTCTTCAATGAGTGTATTAATGAGATAGATATGCCTTCACTACTCTTGTGCTTCATTGTGAATGATAATGTTGATATGTTTGTACCGTGTCCATACATATTGCTAGCAAAAAACACAGGTACCAAAGATGTAAACATAGCATAAATCATTTTTTGTTAGACAAAAACAAAAAAGAGTCACACACACACGCACGCACGCACGCATCCAGGCATCTGAAGAGCTGAGAAAGTATTTACCAATAGCATCTTTGACTCTTTCTCTGTTGTCTGAATTTTTCTAATTGTATCATCTACTTAGCTAATGATGATGAGAAAGAAGTTTATTTCCATTTTGATATGAAAACCAAATAACTGGAGGTTTCAGAGAATTGAATCAAGTTGTTGCCCTTGCATTCTTCAGCTCCTATTGGCCATATCTATGAACAGAAATGAAGCATGTCCTGTAAAGGCAAGTGGAAGTTAAGAAGATCTCGTTCTTACCTCAGGGACACACAGAGCTTTCTTATTCTTTGCCCACTTCCCACAGCTGTGATTGGTGCTATTTCTTAGGTTTTACTTTTTTTTTTCCTCCATTCAAAGTTATAAATGAACATAGCTTAAGGGGTCAAAAATAGGCTTGTGTTTAAAACATCACACATCCTCATATTCTATTCTTTCCCTTTTCCTGAGGGCAACCATTTTAACCTCTTTTGGCTTTTAAACATTTAATCTATAAATAATACAATTGCATTGCAAATTCTTGAATTTTCAGGTTTAGGCATTATATATTGAATTTCCACCACAGTAAAGAAGGATTTGGCTTATTTTTCACCCCTACCATAGAATCCATTTGTCTCCTCTCTTGATTATATTGTAATTTTGTTTAAGTCATCCCATTTTTAAGCACTGTTTGTAGCTAGGTAATGTGGTGAATACTTGCTTATTTTCCCTGTATTTAGTAATGGTATTTTTTCTTTCTTCCTGTGTACTCATTCATAGTTTTTTGGTTTGTTTGTCTGTTTGTTTTGCCACCGTGTAAATCTTCTCATAAGATGAATGTCTAAATGCACATGCAGGAGGTAACTGTCAGGTTCGTCTTCTGTACTTCTCCTCTCCCTTGCCTTCTGAACAGATGCTCTGCTAGCCCTTGACAAGCTGTCGTCTGAGGTCTTCTTTATCATCTTGGATATTCTTTTACCTCTTGCCCTTGTCAGTCTCCTATGCCTTGTGCTCACGTCCTGGTCTTTCTTTTTAGTGTGGCATATCCCCGAGTAGTTAGTTCATAGGGAAATGCTGCATAGAAGGTAAATGACAGACTTTGCATGTCTGAAAATGTTTTATTCTAGTCTCATATTTATTTGATAGTTTGGCTGGGTATAACATTCATGCTAGAAATAATTATCCTTTAGAATTTTGAAGACATTGATTTTTCCATTGCCTTCTACTGATAATGCTTTTGGAAAGTTCAAAGCTATCCTGGCTTCTGATCTTTTTATGTAACAGTTCTTTCCCCCACCTCTCCAGAAACACATAGGATTCTTTTTATTCCCAGTGTTCTAAAATGGTCTTACCATATTGGCCAGTGTTAGCTATTATATTGGAAATGTAATGGTAATTTGGAAACTTGTTCTTTAGTCTTAGGGCATTTTCTTTAATTAGTTCATTAATTATTTCCTGTTTCTGCCCTCCATTCTAACTCTCTTCTCTCCCTTTGGAGTTCCTATTTCCAAACTAACTCTCTAATTTTCTTTTTCTTTCTTTCTTTTTTTTTTGTGTTGGAGCCTCACTCTGTCACCCAAACTGGAGTGTAGTGGCATGTTCATGGCTACCACGACCTCGACCTGCTGGGCTCAGGTGATCCTTCTGCCTCAGCCTTCCAAGTACCTGGAACTACCACACCTGACTTATTTTTTTATTTTATTGTAGAGACGAGGTCTCACCAAGTTGTTAGGGCTGGTCTTGAATGCCTGAACACAGGCAATCCTCTCACCTTGGCCTCCCAAAGTGCTGGGTTTACAGGCTTGAGCCACTGCGCCTGGCCTTAATTTTCTTATCTGTTTTCTTCCTCCTTGTCTTTTTGCTTTACTTTCTGGGAGATTTCCTTAACTTTATTGTCCAGTCTAAAAAGCCCTTGTTGGGCTTTTCCTTTCTGCTGCCATATTCTTGTGCTCCAAGAACCTTTTTTGTGTACACATAAGATGCAGGTGTTTCTTTTTCAACAAAACCTGGTTAGTTGTTTTACAGTTGTAGTATCTTATTATTGTGGTTATAAATGATAACTTTTCAGAGACTTTGAAAGTTTTTCTAACAGCTGCATAATCTCTGCTCCCAGCTACTTTTTTTTCTAATTATCATTTGGTCCTATTATTCTATGCTAAAGACTTTCCTCTGATATTTGGTCATATTGACATGTCTTTTCATTTTTTTAACGTGGACATACGATCAGAGTATTGGAGAAAGGGCCTGGGGACCAGGTTACTTCATAAACAGATTTCTAACAAATTCTCCTTATTTCAGCCATCTTTCTGTTAACCCAACTTCTAGAGGTTATTTTGCATTGTAAATTAAGTTAATTATCCTATCTGACTCAGCTTTACTGCTGGGTTAGGATGTGTTTTTTTGTTTTGTTTTGATTTTTCTTAATTGTTTTGAGTTGGAGTCTCACTCTGTTGCCCAGTCTGGTGTGCAGTGGCATGTTTATGGCCACCACCACTTTGATCTGCCGGGCTCAGGCGTTCCTTCCGCTTTAGCCTCCCAAGTAGCTGGAAATACAGGCATGTGCCACTATGCCCCGTCTAATTTTTTTTTTTTTTTTTTTTTTTTTATTGTAGAGATGAGGTCTCAGTTGCCCACGCTAGTCTCGAACCCCGGGGCTCAGGCAATCCTCTTACCTCTGCCTCCTAAAGTGCTGGGATGACAGGTGTGAGCCACCTCGCCCAGCTAGGATAGGAATTTTCAGCTGTGACTGTTCTTTTTGAATCACCTAGAATACTTTTAAGACCAGTGCCTGCATCTCAGTTAGAGTTGGTTGTAATTTAGGGTGTGGTCCGCATTTCCTGTCCACGTTATTCTAGTGTATAGCCAGCTTTGAGAATCCTGATCTTTAAAAAGTTTGAAACAAGTGACAAAGGGCAACAGATTCTAAAAATGTGACTGTCATCTATTAAAACATCTCCGCTGGGCTCGGTGGCTCAGCCTGTAATCCCGTGCCTTGGGAGGCTGAGGTGAGTGGATTTTCTAAGCCCGTGGGTTCGAGACCTGACTGGGCAACTTGGTGAGACCTCATCTCTACAATAAATCAAAAAAAATTAGCCGGGTGTGGTAGTGCGCGCCTGTAGTTCCAGCTACTTGGAAGCCTGAGGCGGAAGGATCGCCGGAGCCAGCAGGCCGAGACTGCAGTGGCCAGGAGCGGCCAATGCACTCCAGTCTGGGCAACAGAGAGAGACTCCAACTCCAACAACAACAAAAAAAATCCAATTTTGCTGGAAGTGACAAGCTTTCTTACCAGTATTAGGCATTGAGAATGAATTTCTCTTGAGGGTCTGTTCCTCTTTGCATTCTAACAAACAAGAACTCAGTAGCCAAAATTAAGTTCTTACTGGAAGTGGGAAATAGATAATACTGTAAAAAAATCAAGCTAGAGGTACAGAGGATAGATGAGAGACAGTCACAGAGTGTGCAGTAAATAAATGAGATTAGAAAAGATGAGAAATGGGCAACCTCTTTCAGGTCTCCTCCTATGGGAGCTTTTCTGTCTTCTTAATAAATCCTACTTAAAAAAAAAAGAGAGAGAAAAGAGAAGAGAAGATAAGAAACATCAGTGATAAGAATCTAAAATAGAAATAGTGAATTTTTTTCTCTCAGAAAACTAAATGTGTGGATGAATAGCAGTAACCAGTGGTAAACCAAAACAAGCTTTTACCTATATTATATGTGTTACTTAACATGTATTTGTTGAATTTTGTGTCTTGAGTTTCAAGTGTCTGGATTATTTATAAAACAATATATTTACTTGACCATAAAGATATTATCTAATTCAAAACAGAAACTTTTAGTTGCCCTGAGTATATTAAAACAGATTTTTAGGAAGTAAAGAATAGATTGTGAAATTAAGGCATTACACATGAAAAGTTGAAAGAAACACTGCATGCTTTTGTCATTTAAAAAGGTGAAGACCCAAGAATTTAGTTTAAATTTAGAAAAATAACAAACAGAAGAAAAAATATAATGAAGCTAAAAGTAAAGATTATTTTAAAGGGGGATGTGTGTGTGTGTGTATGTGTGTAGTGGATACTTTGCAGACATTGATGTGAATGATACAATTGTGTGTGTGTGTTGAAATGAAAAAAAAATTCTCAAAACTCAAAATCTTAATGAAAAAAACAAATTGCGAAATAATTATTTTTACACACACACATTTACATAGATTTGTATGTGTTTACAAGTCCAGATTGTTCATAATATTTAGTGTTTTTCTTCCTGTGGCAAGGCAGCAAGATTATGAGGTACACTTATGTACTTGGTATTGGTTTTTGTTTTTTTTTTACAGTGAGTACTGTATATATTTTGTAATTGGAGCAAAGATATGTCCATTTTGAGGGGAATATTACAGATGAGGAAACTAAAGTGTGGAAAAGTCAATTTGCCCAATGTCACACAATTATGCAATGATGGAACTGGGTGAGAACCCAGAAGTCTGACTCTTAAAGTCTGTTATCTTATTTAGAGTTTAAATAGAAATTTAGCCAGGTACAATAGCTGACACTTGTAGTCCTAGCACTTTGGGGCCAAGGTATGAGGATCACTTGATCCCAGGAGTTTGAGGCCAGCCTCAGCAGCATAGCGAGATCCTGTCTCTAAAATATATATTTTTTAAAAATTATAAAGAATATTTCTAGGCAGTAGTGGACACTGCTGACAGGGGTGGGAGGTGGGCGGGACACCTAATAGCACAAAGGGTACCTGGTACTAATCCAGGTGAAGCAAGGACCACTTGGAGGCCCAAACTTCACCTGCACATGTATTACTTATATACCTAATTCTGACGTATACCCCACATCTTTATAATTAAATAAAGTTATAAAAAAGAAAATTTTTTTGGAAAAAATATAAGAAGGAAAAAATTGTAACAAAAGGATGTGGAAATTCATCTAGATGCCCATGTTAAAGTTCTGAAAAGAGAATAGATGAAGATAAACTGTGTACCACATGTTCTCACTCATAATTACGCTGACCGTTTATCATAACACTCCATGAATGGGATTGGCAGTAGTGGGTCATTTGGTTGGCGACAGGGGTGGGGGGTGGGGAGGCACATAACACTAATAAGGGTATCTGATCCCAAACCAGGCGAAGTGAGAACCAAGGGAGGCCCAAACTTCACCTGTATGATGACCATTTTTATACCTAACCCTGAATTGTACCCCACATCTTTAAAATTTTTTTAAAAGACACTAAAATATAATGAAGTCATAACAATTAAAAAATAGAGTACCAGCACCAGGATAAAAAGACCATTGGGAAAGTGGCCCAGAAGTGAAACACGCTGGGTATAAGGATTTAATAAAGAATCAAAGAAGCTCACACACCATAGGGAAGGAAAGGGCTACTTCACAAATGGTGTTAGTATGCCTGTAAGCAACTGGGAATAACAGAAATTTAGATTTAGCAAATATATACTAAAATAAGTTCTAGATAGATTAATTATGTAGAAACAGTAAGCCAAAGACTATAGTTTTGTATTGATTGAATTTGAAAAAGGGAACACCTAAGTTTAAAATTAGTAGACTTTATAAAGGAGATGGTTGACAGAATAGACTGCATAAAAACCTAACTTTTTTTTCCTTTTGTATTTTCTTTTTTTATTTTAAAGATGTGAGGTACAGTTCAGTTAGGTTTTCTGAGTCAGAGTCTCACTCTTGCCCAGGTTGGAGTGGAGTGGCACACTGCTCGCTGCCACCGCAGCCTCACCCTGCTGGGCTTAGGCATCCTTCTGCCTTAGTCTTCCAAGAAGCTGGAATGACAGGCATGCGGCACAACACCCGACTAATTATATAAATTATTTTAGAGATGAGGTCTCGCCATGTTGCTCAGACTGGTCTCGAACCCTTGAGCTCAGGCAGTCCTCTCGCCTCCATCTCCTAAAGTGCTGGGATTATATATGAGAGCCACTGTGTCCGGCTAAAACCTAACTTTTACATTATCCAAAAATGTAGCCCAAATGAAAAAAACTGTAGCAGACTGGAGGAAATATTTGTAGCAAATTTTCAAGCTTTAATATTTGTATATATGAAACCCTGATGCACATGTATAAATGGATACAGAACCAGATTGGACAGTGAACTAAATAGGAAATTCAAGTAAACAAGCATGGAAATATTTTGAATGCAAATTAAACTACTTAGGCATTACTAGGATCCACCCATAAAATTAGCAGCTATTCTCATGCTGGCCAGAGTAGGGTGTAATTCTTTAGATGCATAGATTGCTAATGGTCTTATATATAAAACAACCATTTGGAAAGCATTCTTGTGATATGTCAAGATTCATTAAAAATCTCCATCTTTTTGGCCCTGAAATCTCACATCTGGGAATTGATCCAAAGAAAAAAATAACCTGTTCCTCCTCTTTCATAAAACAAACTTGTAAACCCAAGATGTTCTCAGAGTTGTTTCAAATGGTGAAAAATTAGAAACAACCTCAGTGACTAATCAGGGAGTAATTAAAAATTTCAGGTACCTCCTGATGGAATCTAGTACAATAATTAAAATGTGGTAATAGAGATTGCGAATGAAACATGTGAGAAGGGTACTTTTTAAAAGTGAGCTTTCATGTTGTACACAAAATTTAACATAAGAATAAAGAGAAATACATAAAAACGATAGACAGTTATGATAAGGAGAAATAGACAATTCTCTCCTGTTTTCTGTGATCCAGTGTAGTGGGAGGATGCGTTGGTGTAGGTCCAGCACCTCGTTGGGGAGCTCAGAGACCTGTGTGGTGAGATGAGCATGGAGACAGGAGATGGGTAAACCGGAGCCCTAGGTCTGACTCTTCTACTTACCAACATGAAACCCTGACAAGTTAGTAACTGCTCAGACCTCAGTTTCTCCATCTGAAAAGGAGGCTAAAATACTTTTTCCGTGATTGTTGTGTGGATTAGCAGTACTAGAGGGCAGTTAATAAAAACAGTGTTCTACTCACATCACATCTGAAGTAATGAATCAACCACCTTACAGGCAGCCGTAAATCTCAGGTGGTTGACAACCTTGTGAAACAACCAAAGAAATGAGGTTTATTTCTTGCTTATGTTACTTATTAGCTGCAGGTTGGCAGTGGCTCTGCCCTGTGTTCTCTTTGCTTGGAGATCAAGGCAGAGGGGAGAGAAAGATAGTAAAACCATAGGATGGCTCTTACAGGACTGCTTGGCCGTGTATGGTTCCATTCCTGTTTCACTGGCCAAGGGTGATGTCATGGTGCCAGAGGTACCATTATCCCGTTGGGATCGGCCAGTACAGGACAATACATACTGTGAACAGGTAATATATGCTATGACAGCATGTCCAGTTCTGGCTGTCACTTTAATAAAGGTGTAACAATGTGGGCCATGACCAGTAAAGGAAGGTTGGGATGGTGAGTAATTCCGAAATCCTGCCTGAAATAGCAGGAAGAGGCGATGGAGAGGGAGGAGCCATTCATGCTGTCTGCAGGTATTTGAAGAGTGCTGTCTCTGAATGGTAAGGTTAGTTGAACGCTGCTTGACATCAGGGTGGAGGACATACAGCATTACATATTCTGATTCAGTGTAGTGGCATGAGGAGAGGGAGAAAAAAGAAATGGTTGCTTTCGAAAGCTGTTACTTCATGTATAGTCCTCAAAACTAGCCCTGAAAGGGTGTGTGTATGTTTGTGTGTTTAAATGTCAGAGGAAACAGACTCAGAATGGGCAAGAACCCAAGGTCACATGGCACATAAGTGGCAAAACCGGTTTGGAATCCAGGTCTATGTAATCTCATCCCTTTCCACTACATTTGCTGCACTTTCTTGGGCTGTGAGCTTTCTTACAATTAAACTGTTCATCACCAGCCATCTTCTGCCTGACAATGGAAGGGTTAAAAGGAAGGCTGGACCCCAGAGCCATGGTCTGCAAGCTTACTTGGTCACATGTACCTCTCAGAAAAATACTTGAGCACACACACACTACACACATGCACACTATATACACACACTTACATGTGTGTGTGTATATACATATCATTGTACTAATACTGTTTATGTGTATGTTGTAAAATATGTAGGATATTCCTGACACAAAAGATGATGCATATTGGAGATGATGTATGTTAATTACCCTGATCTGATCACTATACATTATATGTATCATCAACATGTCATTGTGTACCCCATTAATATATATGTCCAATTACTTGGCAATTACAATTTTTAAAAAAAACATATAGGACAAAAGTTGTAAAAGATTATGATTTTACATAAAGTTTTAGATTTCCTTTGTAAATTAGATTTTAGGCTTCATGTAAAATGTCAACTTCTTAAAGCTGGTCTTTTACAAATGGATTTCTTTCCTGTCTCCCCATGGCTTGTCTTTTGTTCCACGGAGATACATGACCGCACATCAGGGGTTGCTGTTTTAGATGACTTTGTAAGATTCCTTTCAATATGAGGATTTGATGAGTCTGTTTGTCCGGAATTTTTCTGAAAGGGCTAATGATAGCTTAATTCACTTTCAGAAAGGTTTTTAGATAGCGAGTCTGAAACCCAAACTACAAAGACTTCTCTGGAACTGGAGCAGTGAGTAAGTAAGCCTAAGAACCCCAGAGTGTGAAAGGTGATCTTCCAGATAAATGGTAGCAACCCTCTAAGCATTCTAATATCTCCATACAAGGAGACATAAGTAGGGTTATTAGTGAGTAAGAAACCTGATTTCTGTTTGTGGCACAAGAAACAGCCTCAGTATTTTACTCTTATCTTCTTTTTCTAAATCTTTATGTGTCTAAAACTCACTGTAGTCATATATTCTAAAATGAATCTGTAATGTTGCCTAGAGAGTAATACGAATTTTTGTACTTGGGAGATTATTTTAATGTTTTAGAATGGAGCCAAAGATTTAAATTAGACTGAGTCTACTGACTAAAATTTATAGAGTTGTCCCTAAGAGGCAACGGAGTTAGTTACCTGCATTGCCTGACAGAGGGAAATGTTTGCTGCTTGTCTACATTTGAGTCCTCAGTTACTGGCCATTGCCAGGTTGGTGCTTCACAATTAACATTACTCTTTCGGTTAGTGACTTCCCAGATGACGTAAAGCAGAAAGCAAATCTAGCCTTTAAAAGATACTCTTGACAGGGTGTGGTAGCTCATGCCTATAATCCCAGCACTTTGAAAGGCCAACATGGGATTATTGCTTGAGTCCAGGAGTTCAAGACCAACCTGGGCAACATGGCAAGACCTCATTCTACAAAAAATTAGAAAATTTGCTGGGTGTGGTGGCATGTATCTGAAGTCCCCCCTAACTTGGGAGGCTGAGGCAGAAGGATCACCTAATCCCAGGAGGTCGAAGCTGCAGCGTTCTGTGATCATGCCAGTGCACTCCAGCTTGGGCAACAGAGCAAGACCCCGATTCAAAAAAGGAAGAAAACAAAAAAACCTCCTATATTGAGGTGAAATTTTAGATCAGTAATATTCTTTTCCATTGGTTTTTTTTCTCGTAGTGATACATTTGTCCTGATTTTTTTGATATGACATACTGCAATTTGGGTGGTAGTTGTAAAGGAAGTGTTTCTTGCAAGTAGGATCAAAACCAGCTTAAGCAAGAGATTTCAGCATGGGTCATAAGTGACCCACAGGCCAGGAGTTCCTTAGTAATAATCTAGTGATCATTTTATTCAGTAAAATTACCTTGGAAAAGTACAGTTTAAATAGTTTAATCCAATATTTCCTAAATGTTTGTATTCCTTTATTCATTCATTCAGTAAGTAGTCATATAGTGCTGCTTTGTGCCAAGCACTGAGGACTAGTGAGCAGTAGTGTTCACCAGTTTTTAAACTATGCCTACCATATTGAAAGCCAGTTGACGAGTGTAGCCTCTAATGCATACTGGAGGGATCCCTGCTTGGCCTGACTGCGTGCACTACTTGTTGGCGTGTTCTCTCTCTCTTCCCCTCCCTCCTGCTTTATTCCCTTCCTTCCCTTCTTACAACTTCTCCTGCTTGGAAATAGTGACAGTAAGCAGATTTGAATCAAATCACCTAAGAACAGGAATGAGACTTTGTGATATTTATTGTATGAAAATTGCATGGTAGGGCTCAACAGATGGTGAAAAGTCTTGAATTTGCCTTAAAAACCAAATGTCACCTCACCCATGCCGATCTCAAGGTGGGTGTGTTTGTTCAGAATCCACATATCTTCAAATGGGCTTATATTATTCTAAGTAAAATTAGTATGTTTTTATGCAAGTGTGCTTTTCGGATGCAAACGTTTTATATGGTTAGATAATTTTTTGTTAGTCATTCTTTGATTATGTGTTCTCTGAATTTGTGTCCTGATATGTTCTTTATGGAATTAGCCATTTTTGTGACTATTTCTGTTTATTATAACAAGCATATTTTTTATTTTCAGTGCTTTAATTGTCTTATTTAAACTCTAGAATACATCCCAGTTAATTAAAGACATGTGAATGTGTTCGTTGCTATTGTCTTTATTGGTGAATGTAAAGGTAATTAAAAGTATAATTCTTGTCTTCTTTAGCATCAGACAACAGTCAGCGCTTTCGAGAAACCTGTTTTGCATTTGCCTTGACACCACAACAAGTGCAGCAAATCAGTAGCTCCATGTAAGTTGTCTTCAAGTGAAACTTGTAGTACTGTCCACAATACATGATTTTAAAAAGTAGAGTTTTGGTAAGTTTATATTAGTGTCATGCAAATATTAGCAATGAAAGTATTGTAGTATGTTAGTTACTCTAAGAACAGTTGTCTCTCTGTAAATTTGAAACACTTTCTGGAGTAACAGTGTCTTTATATAAACATTTATGTGTATATTTTTAAAATAATTGCAGTTCTTTAACTGTCTGTTCTAGGGATATTTCTGGGACCAAATGTGACTTCACAGTGCAGGTCCAGTTAAGGTACGTGTTGATTGCAGGATATATATTCAACATTTAAAAGATAATATTCCTTAAGGCTGATTTTAAAATCTGCCTGATTTTTAGTAAGTGTATTGAAAGTATTGCGTTTCAGTAAGTGTATTTCCAAGTATTTGGGTAAGAGAAAACATTCTCCTGTTAAGAGATGCCTGAATCTTTATCCAGTTTAGATTTTAACATAGCAGTTTATGTACCATTTATCTAACCATATTTCCCCACTTTGGTTGCCCTCACTTGGTGAAGAATCTCCAACTGATGATATCTTAAAATATCCAAGTGCTTTTTAGCTCTTTAGAAATAGCAAGTTATGAAAGCAAGGGCCTTATCTCTGTAAGAGGCAAACAACTGTAGAAAAGGACCTAGTACTTAAATCTGTATCTCATGGGCTATGAAACACCAGCGTATTATCATTTGCTTTGCTCTGTATTTTAAATAATTGATTTAAATGTACTCTAGCTTAGAATCCTTTTGAGACTGCTCTTAGAAGATTTTAAAGACTAATGGAAAATGTTCCAACATAGCTTCACAGCTGCTTCTTAGTTTCTTAGGCAAGGCACTCATTTCTTCTTAGAATACCTAAGAAATCTTTTATATGAGTGTGTCTCTCCCTTGCTTATATTTAAACCCATCCTAGTATACTCTCATTATTCAGTGTACGAGCCTAAGTGTCCCATGCTGTTCTTGGAAGAGAAAGGAGACTATTGTCTTCCTTGGTGAGATGTTTTCCCTGTATCGTGGGGAGGACACTGTCAAACAGATAGCCTGCTCTCCATAGTCAGACATTAAGTTGTATGTATAGGTGATAAGTATGCTAGGAGGCTAGGAAAGAGATGCATCCAACCCATGTGACCGGCACTCTGGAGCAACGTGGAAGCCTCTCCTCAGAGCTTGGGTACAGTGAAGTGACAATGGAGAAAGCAGAGGAGAGGTTGGTTGGAAGATTCTAAGAATATGACTGTTCTTTGTGACTTTTATATTATAAAACACTATGACAGAGCCTTACCCCAGTAGACGAGTGATAACCTAAGTCTTGGTCTTGGAAGGCACTGACAGAGGTAGTTCTGTGTAAAAGGTGTGCTTTGTCTGGCGGGGCCAGTGGGGATAATAACTGAATAAATAAGAGAACAAAAGCATGGTGTCATCATAATTCATTACATATTGCTCTGCTCTTTTTTACTTCTTGCCTCAGCAGTTCTGTTTACGTTTTGCTCATACTGATGTTTTATGGACATTGTCCTTTAAAACAGTGGTTTTCAGCCGGGCTTGGTGGCTCATCCTGTAATCCCGTGCCTTGGGAGGCTGAGGTGAGTGGATTGCCTAAACCCGTGGGTTCGAGACCCGCCTGGGCAACTTGGCGAGACCTCATCTCTACAATAAATCAAAAAATCAGCCAGGCGTGGTAGCACGTGCCTGTAATTCTGGCTACTCGGAAGGCTGAGGCGGAAGGATCGCCGGAGCCCGGCAGGTCAAAGCTGCAGTGGCTGGGAGTCTGGACAACAGAGTGAGACTCCAACTCAAAAATAAAATAAAATAAAATAAAAATAAAACTGGTTTTCAGCTATTGAGTGGAGCTGCCTTTAGGGTCCACACTCTAGTTTCCATCCCTCTCCCCGACAAACATACATACTCTGAACCCTGGTGGTACTGCTCTGATCTCTTTTACCTGTTTTACGTTTGACTTCTGGATTTATTTTCATTCGAAGAAGGGGGTCCCAAGACCAAAATAAAGGTTTAAAAACCATAGCTCAAGAATAAAAGACCTAGTTATTTTATGCAGTATTTTATATTAATATATAATACATTTTTAAAGCAGCAACAGGTATGGTTCACATTTTGAAGGATGTTATCTTTTAAAGATAGATCAGGTGTCTAATTCAGAGAGATGTCAAGGAAATCTTGATAGTTAAAAACGGTTTAGGTATTTGAATTCAAATTTATCTCTAGAACTTGACGGAAAGAGGGAAAAAAGAACCATTTTGTATTTTATTTGGTCATTTGTTAGTTGGTTATTTGTGGGTTTTTTTTGTTTGTGTTTTGTTCTTTTCTTTATTTTAAAGATGTGGGGTACAAGTCAGGATTAGGCACATAAGTGATCTTTGTACAGGGGAAATTTGGGCCTCCCACTGGTCCTTACTTCTTTCGGTCTAGGATCAGGTACCCTTGATGATGTTATCCCCTCTCCCATTTGTATTTTAATAAAATAGTTCTTAGCCGGCTCGGTGGCTCAGCCTGTAATCCCGTGCCTTTGGGAGGCTGAGGTGAGTGGATTGCCTGAGCCCGCGGGTTCGAGACCCACCTGGGCAGGCGAGACCTCATCTCTACAATAAATCAAAAAATTAGCTGGGTGTGGTAGCGCGCACCTGTAATTCCGGCTACTCAGAAGGCTAAGGTGGAAGGATCACCGGAGCCCAGCAGGTCGAGGCTGCGGTGGCCGGGAGCGTGCCACTGCACTCCAGTCTGGGCGACAGAGCGAGACTCCAACTCAAAAACAAAAACAAAAACAACAACAACAAAAATAGTTCTTCATCTCTCTCAACAGCCCCCATTGCTAGGGTTGTAACCCTAGCATATGATTTAATTAGGAGTTTATGCCTGCCTGCTATCCTAATTATAATGTTTATTTTATCTAAAGCATGAGCATAATTTCCTCCTACCCCTCTGTCAGGAGCTGCTTCACAGAGACTTTTTTTCTTTTTCCCTTCAGTTCCTTAGGGTGGTTTAGATTAGTTGAATAGGAGCCGACTTGTCATATAAATTACTCTTTTCCTGTAGCTTCAGGCAACCAGGGTCCATGTTTTAAATTTATCACTGCATTGGAATAATTAACTCAAAGCAGTGACATCCTTGTAACTATTGCAGCGTAAAGAACCAGCCTGTAATGGAAGGCTCTTCAGGTGCTAGAGGTGGTCCCGTGAACTTCAACATCTATTTGCTAAGTGTATTTCTAGAAAATCTTTGTAGATCAGGAATCTTTAACTTTTTTGTGGCTCTCTGATCCCTTTGAGAATTTGAGGGAAGCTATGGATTGTCTTCCTATAAAAATGAACATATATATGTACTCATAAAATTTTATACACAATAAAATTGTTCCATTTTGCGGACTGTCAGCTTTCATAGCCCCATGAGCCCCTATGCCGCATAAGACCCCATGCCACATGAGCACACAGTAACTAGCTCACAGCACTAAGGGTAGTCTTTTCCCTGCTGTAAATTCTCGGGTACTGTGAGCAGTAATGGTGTGGTTGTGGGGAGAAGGTGTTTCACCAAAATGAGCCTCGGTTGGATATTGAGAACAGGAACTAATAAAGGGTAAATGTCTTAAACAGCAAAATAATAATGTATTTCTTGATCTATATAAGAATGACTAGGGTGAGAATTTACATATTATGCAGCTATCCTTGGTTTTTTTCAAAAGATTATGACACTTAATTTAGAAATAAATATTTTTATGAGTAATGAGTGTTACAATTCAACATCTTTGGTTCTTAAGAAATAAAGGAGTACTTGGTTTACTGGGTCAGTATTTTTTTGCTGAGACCCAGAAAAGTGTTTCATGGGCAAACAGATCTGGGAAATACTGTACACGGGTACTGTGTCTTCCTCTTAGAGATTTATAAGACATATTAGCCTATTAAAAGCACTGAGAAGTTCTGTGTTAAACATAATTTACTTAATAATACATTTAATTGTTTAGGTTCAGAATTTCTTAACTTTATTTAACAATAGAGTCTTTTTTTTAAAACACCTGTTGATATTTGAGGAAGCTAGTGCTTTTCAGAACATATTAAAAGAATTATCGGGATTGTGACAGCTACAGATTGATAGCTGTGATTGCTGAAACTCTACATTGATATTATTTATTTTAAACCTGTTTACGTATGCTTATTCATCATGTGTAATGTCCAGTTTTTATACTTTTTCCCTCTTTGTTGTTTTTTAGTTGACCATCATTTAAAGGAAATTTCATCTGTCTCTGTTCTGTAGGTTTTGCTTATCAGAAACCAGTTGTCCACAGGAAGATCACTTCCCACCCAATCTCTGTGTGAAAGTGAATACAAAACCTTGCAGCCTTCCAGTAAGTCTTAAAAGCTATTTTTTTAAATACATTGCTATCATAACTGTGAAATAAGTCATCATAGCCATTGTTAATCATAGTTTTTCATTAAGAAGACATTTTTATTTGGGATTTATATTCATAGAACACTTGTGCCAACTGTATACAGTCAGCAGCTATGACATTTACTATGGAGACAGGATTTGGAGCTGGGGGGTAATAGCTTTAGCATTGTACTGGATTTTGGGGAAAAGTTGTCTCAGCAAACTCTACACTGTGTTTTTGTGAATTGAAGAATGGGGTGGGGACTCTTGGTCTGCTTGAAAGTCCTCCTTACATACCTATCTAAGCTCTCAGGAATTCAGCCTGATTTTTAAAGTTTAAGAGATTTTGAATTTCTATCACTATATTTTTCTCAAGTTTACAATAATGAAACTATAAAGTTGTTTAGAGAAATAATAACACAAGAAACTCTTGTAAATATTTGTTTCTGTACTCCTAATGAAAGCATTCATATTTTGTGGCGTGTAATTGGTTGGGTTTTTTCCTAAGGAATGGAAGTTGAAATGATTGTGGAAATAATAAGTAGAAATAAATTATATTTTACTTTTAGGGGTACCTTCCACCTACAAAAAATGGTGTGGAACCAAAGCGACCCAGCCGACCAATTAATATCACCTCACTTGTTCGATTGTCCACAACAGTACCAAACACAATTGTTGTTTCTTGGACTGCAGAAATTGGAAGAGTAAGTAAATTGTTTCTCCCTGATTTTTGTATTATAAGGAAGGGTTAATCATTTAACCTGTGCTTTGCCTGGCTACCTAAGCTTATATGTAAATGATGTTGTAACAGGAGTTTCAAGAGGATTTATTTTTGTCTTACAATGAATTTGTGGTATTTTCATTTGAAAAATGGGATCATGCAGTATCCAATGTCTTATAACCTGATCCTTTCATTCGGCAATTTATCACAAATGTCTGCCCGTGTCTTACGTTGTTCTGCATTATTTTAAATGGCTGCATCTCATTCCAATATGAATATGCCATAATTTAGCCTTTTCTATGTTGTTAAGTATTTTAATTTATTGATTGATCCTTTCATTGCTATTTCAAAGAACATTTTAAAGTCCATCCTAGTAGTTAAAGCTTTGCACACACACATAATAATTTCCTTAGAATAAATTCTCAGAAGTGCAATTGCTGAATCAAAGAACATGACCAGTTTTAAGAAATTTTGTATACATTGACACATTGCCTTCTCCAAAAATATAGATTTATTTACTTAACTTTCAGTGTTGATCCAAATGCCTGTCACTGCTTATTGTTATCTTCTTTTAAATCTTAACCAATTTTATTGGGTAAATAATGGTACCACTTTGCCTTAATTAGTACTCCTTTCCTTATTACTGAGATTGAATAAGTTTTGTGTTTGTGATTGTTTACATATAAAACTGTATCCATGTCTTTCTTGATTGCTGTTTTCTTTTTCTTTTTCTCCCGAATTGGAGTCTCACTCTGTCGCCCAGACTGGAGTGCAGTGGCACGCTCCCGGCCACCACAGCCTCGACCTGCTGGGCTCCGGCGATCCTTCTGCCTCAACCTTCCAACTAGCTGGAACTACAGGCGCGCACTACCAGGCCCGGCTAATTTTTTGATTTATTGTAGAGATGAGGTCTTGTCAAGTTGCCCAGGCAGGTCTTGAACCCGCGGGCTCAGGCAATCCACTCACCTCAGCCTCCCAAAGCATGGGATTACAGCCTGAGCCACTGAGCCCGGCCTGTTTTCTTTTTCTTATTGATCTATGAGTTCTTCATGTACTAAAACTTAACCCTCTGACACGTTACAAGTAATTGTTTCCAGTTTGTTTGCCTTTTATTTTTATTTATATGATTATTTAATGTGTAGAAGATTTAAATTTTTGTATATCTAAATTTTAACCTGTTTTTCCTTTATCTAAACCTTTCTCCTCTCCATCAAACTTTGGCTGTCTGCTTTTTTCAAGTATATGCAATTATTTTGTATTTTCTTCTGTACTTTTATGATTTTTAGTCCATATTAAATTTATGTGTGGTGTAGGATAAAAATTGCTTTCACTTTTTTTCTTTTTAAGTCAGGGTCTCACTCTTGTCACCCAGGCTGGAGTGCAGTACCATGCTTACAGCTCACCACAACCTTGACCTTCTGGGCTCAGGTGATCCTTACCCCTCAGCCTCTCAAGTTGCTGGGACTAGGGGTGCGCTACCACACCCAGCTAATTTTTAAAATTTTTTGTTAAAGACAAGGTCTCCCTATGTTGTCAAGGCTGGTTTTGAACTCCTGGGCTCAAGCATTCCTCCTGCCCCAGCCTCACAAAGTGCTGGGATTACAGGCATGTGCCACCATATCCAGCCACTTTCAATTTTTAAATAGCCAATTCTAACACCACTAACTAAATAAATGTTGATTCTGAAGCCACCATTGTCATATATTTAATTTTTACATGTCTTGAGTGTGGTCCAGCCTTTTTTTTTTTTTTTTTTTTTTTTTTCTGGGACAGTTTTCAAAAAATTTCTGCTTTCAAATTATTGTAGTTTTATAATCTGAGCATGTATCTATTCATTTGAAATTTGTTGAATGCTTACTGTGTGCCAGGCCTTGTACTCAAAACGGGCACTTACATAGGGAGAAAGCAAGTTCACACCATGTGGCCTGAAGCCTGAGTCAGGTCAATGGTGAGAACAGAGGCCAGACCAGAGGAACTGAGGGCGAGGCCAAGGAAGTGTAGCATTCTAGAAGTGAGAGCTAAGTTATGGATTAGGTTAGGAGAGAGTTCATTTAATAAATATTGATATTTAGTTTACCCATTTCAGGAACTATATTTTCAAGTCCCCTTTTATGTTCCTCAGTAATTTAATAGGCTTCTTATAAATCCTGCATCATATTTTTTGTTAATTCTTGTGTTGTTACTGCTATTGTAGATAGATCTTTTTCTATTATATTTTCTAAATAACTTACTTATTGTTGGTTTATTTACAGCTAGTTACTTTAGAATATTTATCTCATAGCTAAATTCATACATTGTTTCAGTAGCTTTTTAGATGGTTTACTGTGATTCCCAGGCAGGGAGGCAATTTTGAGTTTGAGATATATTATACAAATTATGATAATTGTAAATTCTTTGGTCATTTTCTCCTGTTCTTGTTCTACTGGTTAGAGCTTTACAGTGTTAAGTCATGCAGGTGCTAGTACACATATTTGACTTGTTCCATGTGCTAATGAGAATATTGCTATTTTTATAGCATTAAGCATTGTAATTGCTATTTTTGGTAGAAATTATGTCAAGGATATATTTCTATGTTCGTCTTTTACTGGGTATCTTTGTTAGAAGTGAATTTTTATTAATTTTATCAAAATGTTTCTTGACATCTCTCAGTTATATTTTTTTCTTTGACTAATATGTCACAGGTTTGTAAAATCCTTTTAAACGTTTGCTTCTAGTGTACCTTGGAGTTCCCCTTCTCCCCCCATTTTGAAGAAAGTGTTGGTTTTATTTTGTTTTGTGTGTGAAAAGTACAGCCCACCAAGGAATAGGCGGATGTTTTTGGTGAAATGGGAAGGAAGTCTGAAGTTGTAGGGAGAAGAGAAGATGGGATGTACTCTTGCCCATGTGCCCTGGGGCCAGGGAGAGGGCCTCTTCCCTGGAAGGCTTTCGCAGAGATTCGGAGGGCTACATGTTGGAGACCTTTCTGTTTTTGAACTAAAACATTGAAAGAAAATTATTCTTTTCCAAAGCCCAGAAGATAACTTATTTGATTGTTTTTAGATCAATGTTTTAATTCATCTTGTGCAGATGCTCTGAATAGCTTATGTAGAATCTCCTACCACTCTGCAGATAATTTGTATGATTACCATTCAGAAATGTTACAACTACATCCTTTCAAATGAAATAAACAGGAGAGCAATTTCAGTGCATAAAGGAAGGAAGTGAACCTTGTTGGATCTTCTTGCCCTGCCTTAGGGTCTGCACTTAGCATTTACCGAACTCTAGTCCTTTGTAGAGAAATGGTTTTAGCTACGGGCTGGATATCCCTAATCTGAAAACCCAAAATTTGATATGCTATAAAATCCAAAACATGGTGCTCAGAGGAAATGGTAATCAGGGTGGTCCAGATTTCAGATTTTCAGAATGGGAGTGCTGAACCTGTAAGTACAATACCCATATTTTAGAATTTAAAAAAGTTCAAAATCCAAAACACTTTATCCCGTGATTTCCGATAAAGGATACTCAGCTTGTGCTGGTGTAAAGGGCATGCATTGAGCAAATGGTATTTCAGTTATGAAGAAAATGCCTGATGATCTTGATAAGCAATTGCGAAGACAAAAGGATTAGTATAAGACAATATATATTGATAATTGGAATTAGGTATACTTTGAAGGGTCAGCATGAACAGTATTAACATCAGGCTACTTAGAAGAGATACTGTGCTAGGTTTGGAGTTTTTTTTGCTGAACCTCTCTCTTGTGATGTAAAATTTAATTTCATATTAGTACAAGTGGCATTTGTTAATACCTGACATTCTTTTTTGCTGACCTTTTTTTTTTTCTTTCCCCTATTTGGTTACATGTTTCAACTAGAGTGAACATACCTTTTCACTTAACTTCTTGTGGTTTCTACTTGATCTTTTCTTAAATATTTATATAAAGCCTTAGGGTAATTCCAAGTTCTGAAGATTCAAGCTGTCTGTACATAATTTCACAGTGTTAATTGGCATTTTTTCAGTTTCTTTCATACTTGTAGCATTAAGCAAACAGGTAATAATGGTGAATAAGATTTTTTTTTCTAAAACTTTTCAATTCAATATTACATTAGTATGTTGTTTGCTGTAAGATTTAGGAACGTTTTAAGTTAGATGTCCCTCATTAATATATTGTGAAATGTATTAACAAAAGTAAATTAGCTTTTTGGACACTTCTTTTTTTCCCCCAGAAAATATGTAGTCTTTGAGCATAGGTAGGTTTCTGAACTTTAAATGAATATTGAGTAAGCCAGACGCGGTGGCTCAAGCCTGTAATCCCAGCAGTTTGGGAGGCTGAGGTGAGAGGATTGCCTGAGTCTAGGGGTTCGAGGCCAGCCTGGGTAACTTGGTGAGTCCTCGTCTCTACAATAAATAAAAAAAGTAGCTGGGTGTGGTGGCACTCGCCTGTAGTTCCAGCTACTTGGAAAGCTGAGGCAAAAGGATCGCCTGAGCCCAGCAGGTTGAGGCTGTGGTAGCCATGAGTGTGCTACTGCACTCCTGCACTCCAGCCTGGGCGACAGAGTGAGACTCCAACTCGAAAAAGAAAAGAAAATTGATTGTCCAGAAGCTACTGTGGGATCTTTTCTGCCAAAAAAAAGGAAATGCATTTTTAAAAGTGTGAATGAATCTGAAAGTTGGATGTGCACTGGACCTGGTTAAGAGCTCACAGCAGGCAGAGTCGGCGAAGGCCAGAGCTGTGGAGCACGACTCTGGCTGTGGCACAGAGGCCCCGGCCTGAGACTCCTGCCCTTTCCTCTTGGTGGCTGGTGCCTGCGCTGTCACCAGGCAGTTGTGTGAGCATGAGCAGATGACATCATCTTTCTGCGCCTCTATTATATCAACCCTTCATTTAGTAAAACACCTGTCCTTTCTCTCTGGTGGGTCTCCTGCAAAGCTTAAATGAAGCAGATGGTATATGTTGAAAGCATTTGGAAAAATGTATACAGAGTAGCGAGAAACAAGATGGCGGCAGTTGTTTATGATTTTGTGTCTTTTCAAGCTTCGGAATCTTCTCTCATACCCATCATCAGATGGAAGGTGTTCCTTTTCATGGAGATCTTTCTCTGGCCCTGGGCAGCCTCAGCCTCTGCTCCTCCTCTTGTCTCACATGCACCCTGCTAAACTAGCAGCTCCTCTTTAAAAACCTCCTTCAAGATTCTCTCTCTTTGCAGCAGTAATGGCCCAAGTGCAGGCATTCAAGAACTAGTTGAAAACATGGGGAGGTTCAGAGGTATAGTGAGGAAGCAAGCCTCATCGTGATGTTTAGAAAGTAGCTACTGTTCACATATACCCATTTTCTCCTAAATGTGGTTTGTGATAATTCTGACATCTCACTGGCCTTGGCTTTTATTTAGTCTCAACAGTATTCTTTCACATAAGCACCTTAAGTTCATTAGCTTCAAATGTAGGCAGTCAGGTAATGTGGGACCATAACAGACCTAGGTTTAAGTTCAGGGTTTGTCACTTGAAAGTTGCAAAATTAGGGTAAGTTCTTTCACTTCTCTATATTTTAGTTTCCTCATCCATAAAAATAGGTTTATGATCACCTCAGCAGCTTTTGGTCAGGCTTAAATGAATTGTTCATGAAAACACCTGAGACAGTACCTGGCATATAGCTGGTATTGTCAGGAGGGCTCTCTGTTACTGTGGGATTAAGATAGATGTCCTGAAAAACTTACCTGTGTTGTTTTCTGCATCTTTTTTCCAGAACTATTCCATGGCAGTGTATCTTGTAAAACAGTTGTCCTCTACAGTTCTTCTTCAGAGGTTACGAGCAAAGGGAATAAGGAACCCGGATCATTCTAGAGCTCTAAGTACGTATGATAAACTTATTTCATTTATGTAGCCAAACTGTTTTGTTAAAGGTTAGAGTAGTATTTTCTCAACTCAAGAAATTGTGGGATTTGTTATTTTACTAGAGCCTGTTGTAGAGGATTATAAACATACTGAGAACCTTAATTTGAGCTTGTAAAGCAAAACCTAAGAGTAGTTTTAATATTTTTATTATGGACTATACTTATACTATATTTTACTGATCTTACGATTAACTTTGTAAAATCAGTGTATGAACATAGAAGAATATTTTATTACAATCTCATAAAATAAATAAATGTTTAAGGAATTATAGTAAATTAGAAGGTCTTGGTATAAAATTTTAAGACCATTATTTTAGATCAGAGGTTTATCCAGGAAAATGTGCAGGGGTATATGATGGTTGCACCCCTGCATTAACACAGTGAAGACAGCCAATGGGGTGACAAATAATGTTGACATGGGTTTTGCCATTCATCAGTCATGTGGCCTTGGACAAGGTGCTCCGCCTCTGAGTCTCACGCTCCTCGTCTGTACCATGAGGTTTGTACCACACAGTTTCTAAAGCCTCTCCACAGCCTGGGTTCTTAGGTGTGACTTACTGGACCATTCACTTGGATGCATTGAATTTGAGGTACAAGTGGGTTGTTCTGATCACAGATGTTAGGGTTAAGGCCAAAGAGTTCAGTGGCCCCTCCAAAGACTGAACTCAGTTCTCCCCTTACTCTCTTCTTTGTGAGAGGTAGAGTCTTCATTGATGAATTTGTGGGTAAGGGCTGGGCGCTTAGGAAACAGAACTTACAGGCAGGGGCTAGGTAACTGCCTTTTAAGGACCATTGGTGTGAGCCAACTGGTGGAGCCCACCCAGATGTGCAGTGGGCAGCACCCAAGTGGAAAGAGCTGAGACCACGAGGCTGGCTCCTCTCACTTACTTCTGAAGCATGGCTTTTATCCTTTTGGCCTATTTCTATACCACAGTGAAGGACCCCATTCCGCTGAGTGTCAGGAGGCCCTTAATGGCTCACTGAAGGGGTCTTCTGTATTAAAACGGCCCTTTGAAAACTGCTCTGATCCTGAGCCCAGAGAAAAAAGGCCCTCTGATCAGTGCCTCTGCTGGAGGGACAGCTTTGGTGGGATCTGCTGGATGGGGGTATGGCAGGCAGGGACAAGGCAAGGTGGGAGTCCAGGAGAGAGAAGACAGGGGAGACACTGTCCTACCAAAGGGTCTTGGTCACTCCACTGAGACTCTCCATGCTTACTTTCCCAGTGGTGAGCGCACAGGCAGGTGGAAGCTGGAATTTGGGGCCTGTGTGGAGGACAGAGCACCAGGGAAAGGCAAACAGAGCTGTGGCACTGAACAGCCAGCCGCAGCACAGGCCGTTGGCGCCAGCCGTGAGCCCCTCCACATGGGGCTGTAGCGCCACCTGGAGGGGGTGGGAATGCCAGCCTGGACGACTGTTTTCTCCAGGGTACCACTGTTAGCTACTGTCAGGCAGCAGAAGCTGCTTCATTCAAACGCAGTTTGTTTCCACTGCTGTGTGTGGAGAATTGCACGTTGGATGAGGGTTTTGTGGCATTGTATATCTTACTGGCTGGGGGATCCAGTGGGATATGATTTTGGATCCCACTGTTAAGTAATTGACTAAAGAACAGGTTATTTACCTTTTTGTTATGTGTAAAAAAAGTTTTCCAACAAATTAGTTATGTAACTGAAATATTATTTAAGGTAACCTACAAAAGAAATGTCAGGTATCTCAGTATTTTATTTGTTTTTGAGTTGGGTTCTCACTCTATTGCCCTGACTGGAGTACAGTGGCACGTTCAAGGTTCACTATCACTCAACTTCCTGGGCTCAGGTGTATCCTTCTGCCTTGGCCTTCAAAAGTGCTGGGATTACAGCATGAGCCACTGTGCCTGGTCCTGTATTTGTAAGTAATTTGATTCTTCAAAAATATCTGAAGGCCAGGCACAGTGGCTCATGTCTGTAATCCCAGCACTTTGGGAAGATGAGACAGGAGGGTCATTTGAGCCCAAAAGTTTGAGACCAGCCTGCACAACATAGCAAGACCTTGTCTCCACAAAGAAATTTTAAAAATTAGCTGGACATGGGAGGCTGAAGTAGAAGAATTGTCTGAGCCCAAGAGGTCGAGGCCACAGTGAGCCGTGGTTGTACCACTGCACTCCAGCCTGGGCAACAGAGGAAGACCCTGACTCAAAAAAAAAAAAACTACTTATAAATTTGTTTGTTGTAAACCATTCTTAATCTCATGAGTAAGTTCTTCTAGTTTTATTAGTCAAGTCAGGCACTATTACTGTGTTCTTGAAAGAATAAAGTTCCTCATATTTAGACTTTTTCACAGAGAAATCTGTTCTCTGATTCATGTGATTTAATAGGTTTTTGTCTTGTGCTTTCTGGCTATGTATAGCGGTGTTCCCTCACAACTCTCAGAAACAGTCTTTTACTGACTCTTGATTGAGTTCTCTCCTCTCCCTTCTCCCTTCAGCCGTTACTTCAAACCTTAGCCATAATCTACTCAGACTGCCCCCCACTAGACTCTTTGCCAATGTAAGGAGATTGGGGCTACGAGATGGGATTTCCTCACTGCCTGTCTCTTCCTTGATCTCAGCACCACTCTAATTACTTTATTTCTTTTTTTTTTTTGAGTCAGAGTCTCACTCTGTCACCCAAGCTGGAGTGCGGTGGTACTCTCACGGCCACCCCAGTGTCGACCTGCTGGGCTCTCAGGCTATCCTTCTGCCTCAACCTTCCAAGTAGCTGGCCACGTGCTACCACACCCAGCTAATTTTTTTGATATATTTTAGAGACGAGTTCTCGCTGAGTTGCCCAGGCTGGTCTTGAACCCCTGGGCTCAGGCAATCCTCTTGCCTTGGCCTCCCAAAGTGGGATAACAGGCTTGAACCTAATTGTTTTCAACTGGACCCACATGTATGCCCGTCCTCATGTCATTCCCTTCGGGTCGTCATTCCTTTCTCTGCTTAAAGCTCATCTTTCATTCATTCACTTCTTTCATTTAAGAAATCATATTAGAATCTGCTGTGTCCCAGGTATAGGAGAGATAGCGTGAAGCCAGACGCAGCATCTCTGCATCCCCCAGAAGTCTGTGGTCTCGAGGGAGAGACAGACGTGGGATCATTGCACGGGTTGTGAATGAGTCACCTTTGTGACATGTGCCTTGGAGAAGACAGGTGGGGAGCTCTGTGGAGGAACACAGTCCTCTGGTGTCGTGGTGCACAGGCAAGAGGATAAGAGTGAGGGGGAATGATGCCCCAAGGTGGGAGGGAGTGTTCCAGGAGCTAAGCCAGGTGGACTGGAGTGGAGGGCTGAGCGAGAGCAAACCAAGGCAGATGGGTGAGATTACCCAGGTGGTGGCAGGATGGACAAGGGGGAGCCATGAAGAGATGTGTACGCATAGGAATGATGTGATTGGATGTGGACAGTCTGAGCCTCGCTTTGAGAATGGAATAAAGGAGATGTGACTGAGGCAGTGAGGCCAGTGGAGTTGGCAGTTGTGCATAAGAGATGAAGGTGTCTTGAATGAAGGCAGTGATGGTAGAAATACAGTGGACAGTTTTGAGAAACATGAAGGGTAGGGATTGTGCTGATGACGTGTGGGGAGTGAGGGTGCTAGGGTGTATGCTAGGCTTCTTAACTTGGGCACCAAGGAGCCTGGACATGCCAGATATGAAATGGAGAATAGTACTGAAAATGCAGGCTGCAGGCAGGGGTGGATCAGGTGCAGTCTGTTGCTTGTGTTTGACCTCTAGCAGTTGGGAGACCTGGCTCCCCTAGTGTCGTCTTTGTCCTGTAAAACAGGAAAGCCAGCCCCTCTTTAGAGAGGCTTGTGTTTTCTGTTGTGCTTGTCTTGATATGGTGCTCGCATGGGCTGCAAGTGCTCTGTTACCTCCGTGTGCATCTGGTGACACTTTTTAAACCCCCATCCTTTCACAGAAGCTGCTCTTGTGGACGTCACACATGACGATCTATTGCCTCATGTAAGTTACATCTGGTTGGTTTCTGCCTAGTGTGCTTTACTCTGCTGCCTGGGAGGCCAGGCGCTTCCTGAAATCCTCCCCTCCTCTTTGACCACTCCTTCCCTGCTGTCAAGGGAATCTTTAAGGGAAGCTTCCAAATGTTGGTCTGCCTTTCTCTGCACTCTAGGCCCCCTCCCCCAGATGCGCATCATCCGTGATCTTGATGTGGCTAACTGCCTCCCCTGACATTCTACCCCCATTTCTCAGACTCAAGTGCTTAAAATTGACCTGGCCAGATCCTGGCCAGCTTACACCTACACTCTCCTCAGGACTTGCCAGGCGGCCCCTCCCCCATCCCTGCCTTCAGGGCCCTCTTGTCCTGCCTCCTGCCCTCAGCATACTAGAGGAGTCTCTGAGTGTCCCTGCCCTCTACTGGGCTGTGAGATTGCAGAAAGGAATTTAATCTCATTTCTTGAACTCCTACTGCTTAGCAGTGCCTGGCTGGGAGGAGACCCTGTGTCCTTTTGTTGAAGCAACCCGCTGAAGAGAGAGAGGTTAGAGTAAACAACTGGTCTTGAGGTTTCTGTTTCTTTGTCTGTAGAATGAAGTATTAGGTGGGCTTAAGGTATGATTGTTTTCAGCCTTAAAATTTGGACAGAATGCATTAACATAATCTGATATTAATGAACGATGGACATTATTTTATAACAATTACCCTCTTGGAGCAACACTGTCTAATCATAGTTTGGGCAGAGTATTCCCTGTCTGCTCTGCCCGTGTGGCAGCCCCAGTGATGTGTGACTGCTGAGCACTGGAGACAGCTGGGGAAACTGGTCAGCCGATTTTAAACTTTATTTAATATAAACTTAAATGTAGCCATGTGACTGGTGGCGAGCTCGTGATAACAGGGGTTAAAAACAAGATTAATTTTATTTATTTCCCCCAATTTCACTTGACTTTTTGGAAGAAGCAAGATTAATTTTAAACGTGGCTAGTTGTAACTTTATTATAGGTCACGCGAAAGACTGTTACATCGCAGCTCTTGGTAACATAAGAAAACTTGAACTCTCAGCTGACTTACTTCCTAAGTATTGACTAATTACAGGGATAATACTCTTTTTTTTACTCCTTTGTTCACAAAGAATAAATACTTTTATTTTACTTTTTCGTTCATACTTTCTGGTAATTAAATTTAACATAGTACTTTTCCCTCTCCACTTCCCTTTCTTTCTTTTTGTTGTTTGGTGAGGTTTATTGGGGCATAATGATAAACAGTAAACATTTGTTTGACAGGTATACACAATCATGAACTACTGCCACAGTCAAAATAGAGAACTTCCTTCACCCTAGAAAGTTCCTCTGTGGTCCCTGCAGTCCACCCTATCTCCCTGTCATTGATGTGATTTCCTCAATGTAGTTTTGTCTTTTCTAGAATGTCAGATAAATGCAGCCCCACAGACGGATCCTTTGGTGTCTGGCTCTTCTCTCTTATTGTAATGCTTTTGAGTTTCTTCTGTGTGACTGGTTCTTTACTGTTGAGTAGTAATCCATTTATGTGCCATAATTTGTTTATCCATTTATCAGTTGATGGCCATTTGAATTGTTTCCAGTTATTCACTGTGATGAATAAAGCTGCTAGAAAAATTGACATTTTGCATAAAGTGGATGTACCATTTTTGCATTCCCACATTTGCGTGTAGTATCTCAGGCTGCTTTTATTTTAGCCCCTCTGCTCAGTGGGTAGTGATGTCTCACAGTGTGTTTCTCTTTTTTCTTCTTCCTTTTTTTTTTTTTTAAAGTCAGGGTCTCACTGTCACCCAGGCTGGAGTGCAGTAGCACAATCATGGCTCATCACAGCCTCAACTTCTTGGGCTCAGGCATTTCTTCCCTTTCAGCCTCCCAAGTAGCTGTGAATACAGGTGCCACCAAAGCCTGGCTAACTTTTTTATTTTTAAGAGACAAGGTCTCATCAGGTTGCCCAGACTGGTCTCAAACTCCTGGGCTTAAGCAGTTCTCCTGCCTCGGCCTCCCAGAGTGCTGGGATTACAAGCATGAGCCACTGTGCCTGGCCTCACTGTGTAGCTTTCCAATGACTGGTGATGATGTCAAACATCTTTTCATGTGTCTGTCATTCTTATCGCTTCTTGATGAAGTATCTATCCAGTCTTTTGCTTATTTTTTAATAGGTCATGCTTTTTATATACTATGAAATCTTTGCTTATGAAAGTCAGAAGATTCTCTTCTATTTTTCTTCTAAAAATTTTATCATTTTAGCTCTTAGATTTAGATCTATGATTCATCTTAAGTTAATATTTGTACATGGTGCAAGTTAAGAATATAGGTTCATTTTTCCCCATGTAGACATCCAAACGTTCTGACAATATTTGTTGAAAAGACTCTCTTTCCTCCCCATTTAATTAACTTGCACCTTTATCCAAAAACCAGTTGACTGTGGATGTATGAATTTATTTCTGGGTTCTATTTTTTTCCATTGACTTATATGTCTATCTTTATGCCAAACTATAGCCTTAATTACCATAACTTGAGAGTAAGTCATGAAATCAGATAGAGGTCTCCAACTTTGTTTTTCAGTTTCAGAATTGTTTTGACAACTATTAAGTTCAGTATGTAAAATAATAATACCTAGTAACCAAATAGAGCTTATGTCTGTACTAAGTTGGTTTCAGCATTCAAAAGTAAGTCAATCAGTATAATTCATCCTCTCAACAAACTAAAAGAGAAAAATCAGACCAAGTGTAGTGGCTCATGCCTGTAATCCCTGCACTTTGGCAGGATGAAGTAGGAGGTTCACTTGAGGTCAGACTTTCAAGACCAGCCTGGGCAACATAGCAAGACCCCGTGTCTACAAACAATTGTTATTTTATTTTATTTATTTATTTTGAGTTGGAGGTTTATTTTGAGTTGGAATGAGAGTAAAAATAAGTGATAAGAAGAAAATTAGGATATATGCAATATGATAGAATGTGGTGGGTTTTATTAACATCATTGTGTTTTTTCCTGTAACTCACAAAAACTAATTCATGATCTCATGACTTTTCCATACTGTGTTTGAGGTTTTATAAATTATGAAAGACTAAGATGTAGCACAAATAACATTTAATGTCTGTTTAAATTCTTTGTTTCTTTAAGAATACAGTAACTTCCTAAGATTAGTCTCAGTTGTCTCAAAAAAAAGCCAGGCTCTACGAGTACCATGCTTAGTAAAGGTGGGATTCTCTGTTCTTGTCCAGGGGTTGTGAACATAGCGTATGTCCACTCTGAAACTTCCTTACCTGCAGATGTTCCCTCTCACAATGGTCTTTACTATTGGTGTCTATCAGTCACGCTTAGCTGGGCCACAGCTGTGAAATCTGTGATTGACTATGGACACAGCCATCCACTCAGGTCTCTGGCATACAATACAGACTTTACAGCTATTGTGGGACAGTTTCTGGAGTTATCAGTATATTACATGTATGTAGTTCCTGTCTTGCTGTTTATGAATTTTGTTGTTATGGAGGTTTTCAGAGGTAACTGAGACCTCAGGTTTCCAGGTGAGAAGTATAAAGGGACTTTTTATGAGACTGGAGAGAGCAAAGGAATAGCCATGCAGAAGTAACATTGCTCTTGTCTCCTTTCTTAAGAACCACGAGAAGTTTGAACTGAAAAAACTTAGAGGTTATCTAGCGCGGGTTCTGATTTTACTACAAGTAAAATTAAGCTGAGCAGGAGGATTGACTTGCCCTGGATTCCATGACCAGTTTATAGATAAACAAATGTAAAACTCAAATAATTATATGACAGAAAAAGCAGTTGCACTTTTTTCTTTTCATACATTGAAATTAGAATGAATGTTTTACTGTAAATATTGTTATCTGAGCTTTCAAAAATTTGTAAATACCGCTCTTATTAATTTCCTTTCAGATAGAAGAGTTCAAATTATATTAGTCAAGTTTAAAAGAAAGAAAATCTCTGTCCACTATCTTAGCTTTGTAAAAGAAAAAGGGTCTGCTATCAGTTGAAGATGCCAGCCTACTGCAGATTTTCCTTCCATGGGTGAGAAATGGGAAATCTGCAGATGTAGTCAGTCTATAGATGCACAATTGTTTTCCATCCTTTTTTTTAAAAAATAGAAATCATAAGCCATGTAAATGTTTTCATCTTTTCCTTCAATTGATTGGGAAATAATTGAGCAGATTATTTTTGTTCTTTTTTCCCCTAAGGTTCCTATTTAAGTTCCTTATTTTTTAGTAATTTATCAGTAGTGTAATTTTAATAAACTTGTTCTTTTTGTTTGTTTGTTTCCTCCTCAATGAATGGCAGTAAAAGAGAAGTTAACTGCGGATCCAGACAGTGAAATAGCTACAACAAGCCTAAGAGTTTCTCTGCTGTGTCCAGTAAGTGTTAACTTATTATTTGATTTCTAGAAAATTTAACATATATTTCCTCTTTTTATTACATATTTTCTGTATTTCACATATTCTGTGCACTTTCAAAATATGTCCACGTTTATTTCAGTTTATAAGTGGGAAGTTATGTAGACATTGGATTTGGAATTGAAATAAGTCTAAAAATTCTCAGCCAGGCACAGAGGCTCACACATGGAATCCCAGCACTTTGGGAGGCCAAAGGGAGTGAATTGCCTGAGTCCAGGGGTTCAAGACCACCCTGGGCAACTTGGCAAGACCTCATCTCTATAATAAATTTAAAAATTAGCCGGGTGTAGTGGTACACACCTGTAGTTCCAGCTACTTACTTGGAAGGCTGAGGCGGAAGAATCACTTGAGTCTAGCAGGTCAAGGCTGCGGTAGCAATGAGTATGCCACTACACTTCAGCCTGGGCAACAGAGTAACTCCAACTCAAAAAAAGAAAAAATTTCTACTCTTAGTAAGATATATCTAAATATGTCCTGTAACGAATGACTGCCTCTCAGGCTCAAGTGTAAAGTCTCAAAATAAGGAATTTTTATAGTCTCAATGTATTTATTAAAATTTCACTTTTATAATAGTACCCTTCTAAATAAAAATTCAGCCATGATTGTTTAATTTAACCATTTTACCAACAATTACCACATTATAACAGTTCACCAATTTAAAACTATTCTGTTAAGCCTAAATAGTTGAATTTGTTATGCATGCACAAATAACATGGAAATATAGAGGGTGCCAGAAAATGTATGCACCTTTTAAGAAAGGAACAACTGTATTAAAAGTGTAATATTCAATATATACTGATAACAAAAGATGAATATAAGTCACATTTGATGTCTATAATTACAAGAGGTGCTCTAAGTGGTTACCATCATTGTCCAGACACTTCTGATTACAGCTAACTAAAAGTAATATATAAGTAACATTACTTAAAATGTATATACATTTTTTTTGTCACCCCAGTGTTTTTAAGCCAGAAAATGGGGTCAGTCAAATATTTTTATGAAATACATATATAGTCCCAAGACTTAAACAAATTATTAAACTAGTAGGAAAAAATTTTTTCAAAAAATTTGTTGAGATTTATATCTTAAGTAATTTGATTTTAGGCAGCCCATTAGTAGGGATTGTAGTTGAATATGGCTTTCATATGAAAATATGTGAAAAATTCATAGTAAATTATTTTGACATTTTGATTGCCTTTTCTTTTATAATTATTCAAATTAATCATGGTTTAAATTGGGGAGAAGGTATGAAGAATGACAGGACACATCTGTTTCCTGATTTGCCTGAATTGTTAGCAGGCCTGAGGTTGAAATCCTACTAATCTTATGAAGTTAGTATATTCTTAAAGAAACAAAGAATTTAAACAGACATTAAATGTTATTTGTGCTACATTTTAGTCTTTTGTAATTTATAAAACCTCAAACACAGTATGAAAAAGTCTTGGGATCATGAATTAGTTTTTGTAGGTTATAGGAAAAAAACACAATGAAGTTAATAAAATCCACCACATTCTATCGTATTGCATATATCCTTCATTCTTCCTATCACTTATTTTTACTCTCTCTACAACCAGGCTTTTTGTGTTATTGTTAAATATTATTTAATCAAATAACCACATAAATGTTATAACAGCCTGTTGTAAAGGAAATTGGTATACATGTTTTTTAGAATGTAAAAAAATAGCTCACAGATTAGGGAATTAGAAGGTGGGAAGAAGATAAAATTTAAAAATAAAAACAGGAAAAAACATACACTTGCCCTGTCCTCTTTCTCCCAAATCCTAGTGCATCTGTTCCCCACTGTGGTGCCTTGCTGTCCAACTTCGTTGTGTAACACCAATTCAGAAAAGGGAGAACTTCAGAAAAGTACATATGCTTCATCTTCCATCTTAATCTCTGGAAAAAGTCCCACCACAAAAGTATTGGTAGTTGTGCTGATATATATGGTGTTTAGCATTCAGCTCTTATGTGGAGCATCTGTTAATATAAATAGGCACTCCTGTGTAAATCGGAGGAGTTCTAACTTAGGGAACTACTTCTGCGTTTAGAGTCCAGGTGCTCTTCCCAGTGTTACTAGAGGTCGCCAATTCCGTTTGGCCCTTTGTACCCCTTGGTTTTGTGGGCCATCTTTTCCATTTTTTCCCATGTGCCCCCTGCTTCACCCTCTTTAGTTCCAATAGTCTTTGGCAGTTTATTTTATTTCATTTCATTTCATTTTATTTATTTTATTTTAGATCCTCTTGCCTCAGCCTCCTGTGTGGCTGGAACTGCAGGCATGTGCGCCACCACGCCCTGCTAATTTTTTTGTTTTTTGTAGAATGAAGTCTTATTATGTTGCACAGGCAGCTCTTGAATTCCTGGGCTCGGGCAGTCCTCCTGCCTCAGCCTCCCAAAGTGTTGGGATGACAGGCGTAAGCCATCAGCCCAGCAGCAGTTAGTTTCCAATTGACATCTGCTTCAAAATTCAGATTATAGAGAAAAACAACTGTGTGTTTGTGTGTGCTTGGTCTATAATTATAATATTTTCACGGATTTTTATATGGCTAAGGGGATAATCCCTTCATAGGTATTCTAGAACAGTAAGGTCATATAGTTTAGACATGTCTTTACTCAAAAGTGAAATTTAGTAGCAACTCATTTATATATCATATTTATAGAATAATAAAAGAGATTTGTTTATGTGCATATGATGTCATACTGTGCATTTGAATTGCCCTTGTGGTACAGAACTCAAAATAAATGGGTTTCTGTTGTTTGTGTGCCATTTAGCTAAAGGCAACAAAAACAATTTAAAATGTTTTTGCTCTTTGGGAGTTTTTTGATTCTGATTTATTAAAAGTAGAGCTGGAAGAATCTTTGAAAAACTGCTTTGTGAAATACTCCCAAGATCTGTAAACCCAAATACAAATGACTTGGAGTTTGATAGGAAAAAAAAAAGAACTCTGAAAATTTATTTATGAAATAGTTATTGTTGCAAAAAATTTGTAAAAATTCTTCTTAATATACTTCTTCCTGTCTTTTTGCCAGGAAAGAGCATATATATTGATATTTTCAGGGCCCTTTTGAGATAAGCTGTCTTAAACCTATATAAATAACATTTTCTAGGCTGGGCACGGTGGCACATGCCTATAATCTCAGCACATTGGGAGACTGAGGTGAGAGGATTGCCTGAGCCCATGGGTTCAAGACCAGCCTGGGCAACTTGGCAAGCCCTCATCTCTACAATAAATCAAACAATTAGCTGGGCATGAAGGCGCATGCCTGTGGTTTCAGCTACTTGGAAGGCTGAGGTGGAAGGATTGCCTGAACCCAGCAGGTCGAGGCTGCGATGGTCATGAGTGTGCCACTGCACTTTAGTCTGGGCAACAGACTGAGACTCCAACAACTCAAAAAAAAAAAAAAAAAAAAAAGAGTATTTTCTCTGATAGCATTATCACTAATCTAGCAAGTTATATTATGGTAAGGTGAGTAGCATTAGAAAATGTTGAGAGTTCTTTTCACAGTGTTTGTTTGTAAATGATGCAAACACTGTCCATATTCTATGAAGGGAAAGGCGGGATTTGTAATCATGAGATGAAGATGTCCAAAGCTCAGCTTCCCTCCTATACCAAGTTAGAGAAAATTGGTGTCTGTTTGTCAAATAAAGTATTTAGAATTTAGTGATTGTTTTTAAAAGCCAGGAATATGAGAACATCACATAGCCCTTATTTCATGATTCTTTAAGCAAGGCATTTGTATGACAGCTGATAAACAATGCATTGAATGTTTGCTTTTCTCTGCCCATGTGTCAGTGTTATTCCTGACCCCTCCATCCCTCCCTTTAGAACTCTGTGGGTCAGCTTGTCAGTATGGCTGATCATGAGGGCTTGAGATTTACTCTCTCGCCAGACAGACATGAGCTCACAGCTGGAGGTAGTGAGATGGAGGTCTGTTAGTAGAGGCTGTGAGGAATGAGTCCTTCTCAGAGTATACATGTGACCGCCCTTGACTTGGATTCTGGAAGTTCTTATTGTTGTACTCACTGTTTTCATAAGCCATCAGAAGTAGCATTAGAGTTCTGCAGGTTGTGCGCCAAGCGCATTGCTACTGTATTCATCTAAAATACAGATGTTCAGTCTGGTTTCTTGACCTACTATTGAGCAATAGCAAATTATCTACTTGGAAGGAATTTGTGCTTCACAGCTAGGTCTAACTGAAGACATAAGCAGTTAGCTTGGCACCGCCAACCAGGTTGCTATTTGGGAGATGTTTCTGGACTAATGCAGAACTAATGCATATTTTGCCTAATGTGATTGTTACAAGAATGACTTTGTTACCTGTCCTTCTTATAAGGTGCCTATGTGACTCAAACCATTAAAAACTGAATGGAAGAACAGTACAGGGCAAGGAGACTGTTTAGTATTGTGTAAGCGCAGAATGGAAGACTGAGCTGAGGCTTGGTGGGTCTCCTAGTGCACAATGCGATTCCAAGCAGATATATCAGTGCACGTTAATTCATCAGTGATTGTGCCATTTACTGAAAACATACCCTGTGTCAGGCACTGTGCAGTAAACATAATGTCATCTATGTCCCCACACTCTCATTGTGTAGATCTATTTTAAGCATATTTATAAAACTGAGCCTCTGAGTGATTAAATAAAATAGTGCTGAGGCTCACATAGTTTGTAGGGGGGTCAGGACTCAACCTGGCTGCAGAACTCATACTCCAGGCCGTGTCCTGAGTGCTGAGCATGGCCTGTGCACCCTCCATGCGTGCTGCCTCTAGAACCCCCAGCATTCACAGCAGGGTCTTGCCAAGGCATGGGCTGTCTTCCGGTTGTGTTGCAGCTATATGTCCAAGCACTGGAGACAAGGAGATTAGTCTGACCTATGTCTAATAGGAGACACACACATAAATATGTACAAGGAGGATCCCCCAAAACCGGAATCTATTTATAAAAATTATGTATTCTTACATGCTTAAACTTGTCACCCCAAAATACTCTGTTTGATTCAATTCACCTATTGAGATGCTTTTTATTTGTAAAAAAATTGTATACTTATTCTCACATGTTTAAACTTGTCACCTTTTTCAAAGTCTTCTCCGTTTGATGCAGTATACCTGTTGAGACACTTTTCCACAGTTTTTGCGGAAAACTCCATTTTGATACCTATTAGTGCTTCTGCCAATTTTTGTTTCACCTCTTCCACATTGGCAAAGCATTTCCCTTTGAGGAGTTTTTCGTCCTGGGAAACAAAAAAATGTTACTCAGGGCGAGATCAGGTGAATAGGGAAGGTGGGGCATGGGGGTCATGTCATTTTTGGTCAAAAACTGCTGAACCCTGTGTGGTGTAGGCAGGTGTGCTTGTAAGTCACCCATCATGAAATGGGCAATTATGTTGAAAGATTCTCAAAAAAAAATCATTAAAGCCAAATGCAGCCTCTCCCAACAATACTAGCTGGTCCACTGATGCCAGTAGGTTCCTAGTGAGGGAAGCCTGAACTACAAGGGGCCTGCCCTCCCAAAAATAATTCTGGTTTGTTCCCTCCCCATAGTCACTTATGGATGTGGAATATGTTCTGAGAACTGCATTATTAGGCAATTTCGCCACTGTGCAAACATCATAGATTGTACCTAACCTAAGTGGTGTCACCTACTACCCACCAGGGCTATGTGGAGCAGCCTGTTGCTCCAGGCTACATGCCTATACAGGAAATTACTAACAGGAGATGGTAGGCAGTTGGAACACAATTCTTTAGTGTTTCATGTGCCTAAACATGGAAAAGGTACAGTAAACTGCAGTATAAAAGATAAAAATTGGTCCACCCGTGTAGGGTGCTTACCACAAATGGATATTGCAGGACTAGAGGTTGTCTGGAATGTTGGTAAATGCTGGTGAGTGCGTATGAAGGCCTGGGACACTGCCATACACTACGCAGACGTTCAGAGCAATACACACTTGGGCCACACTGCATTTGTTTGAAAAACAGTATTCTTCAATAATAAACTAACCTTAGCTTGCCATTAACTTTATAGACTCTTTAATTTTTTTAGATCTTCTGACTGTACTCTTTAATTTTTTTAGATCTTCTGACTGTACAAAATGTTTTCTCTATATCCTTATTCTGTGAGTTTTTTCTTTTTTTAACTTTTTTTGTTAAAAACTAAGTCATCAAACACACACATTAGTCTAAGTCAGTATGGGTCAGGACATCAGTGTCACTGCCTTGCATGTCCACATCTTGCCCACTGGAAGGCCTTTGCAGGTTGGCGTGGCACTGTCCTCTCCTGTGATGGCATTGCCTTCTTCTGGAATACCTCCAGAAGGATCTGCCTAAGACTGCTTTACAGTTAACTTTTTTTTTTAATAAGTAGAAGGGGCATGCTCTAAAATAACTATAAAAAGCATAGTGTAGTAAATACCTAAGCCAGGAGCGTGGTCTGTTACTATCATTACCAAGGATCATGTACTGCACATAGTGGTACGTACTATACTTTATACAAGTGGCACACAGTAGGTTTATCTACATCAGCATCACAACACGTGACTGAGGAACGCACTGTGCTGTGATGTTCCCACAGCTACCATGTCACGAGACTACAGGAATTTTTCAACTCCATTATAATCTTATGGAACCTCTGCTTCATGGGAGATCCATTGTTAGAGGCAGGGGCTTCTGTTAGGAAGAGGGACTAGTAGACTCTGCTAGAACCACTGGTGCTTTAAATGTGGCAAGTGACTGTAGTCACGTGCAGGGGTAGCATTGGGACCACAGAGAAGGGAGTGTCTACTCCCCCTTCTGTACTTCTGATGCCATAACTGGTACTGCTCCTTTTTCATACTTTGTAGAATGTCTAGGGTCCTTTTGGAATCCTTCCTGACTGCATCTGGTGCTTGGAGGAAGGAGGAGATGGTGTTGCTTTGGAGCCAGGAGGAGTGGTTCCCAGAGGTGAGGTGCCTTTCCTAGGCACACAGTGAAGTCTTGGTGCCAGAACAATAATTTGGGACCCCAAATGACAATTTCTTTGGTAGACTAGGAGATTGCACATTTTCTCCAAATTCTTCTAAGTCAAGAATTTTTAAAAATTTAACGCTTTTATTCTTTTCAAGACTTTGTACTTTGCAAGCTCACAAATATGTCCAATGTCTTTTCCTGGTACTTGGCAGATAGTGTGATTCTTAAATGTAGATAACTTCTGTGCTGGCCTCTGGAAGGAGAGAAGAGGCCTGATACGGTAGCTTCCTGTTTCGGGTTCTGGGTGCTTCTGTGCCTTGGGCCAAAGCCTGCAGCTCTTCATGGGATAGACTCAACCCATGTCAACTCAGGCAACACCTACTGTGCGAGAAGAAGTCTCCTGAAGTGCTGGAGCTGTGAGAGGCCAGGCTGTTTGCTGAATTGCCTGTGAGACGCCCAGGGAGAGAGGAAGCAGAGCATGCACCAGGCTTCCCCCTCAGAGTGCCTTGACTGGTATGGCAGTGAACGGCCAGTATGGCAATGCATGCCAGGGAATCTGTGGCATCCGGGAACTGCTCTCCATTCATGGATAATGCTGATAGTGGATAGATAGTGTATCTCGTGCCCTGCAGTGTTTGAACAGGCATCCCTGTTTTCTTTCCCTAATTTCCCTAATAGTCAATTGGTCCTTAACTTTTTTGGATCAGGGGCTGCTTTGAGAATTTGGCTAATGCTGGGTACAGTGGTACACCTATAGTCCCAGCTGCTGGGGGTGCTGAGGCAGGAGAATTGCTTGGGCAACATAGCAAGACCCTGTCTCTAAGAAAAAAGAGCACTCTCTCTAGAAAAAATTCACATACATGCAAAATGTTGACTATAATTCAAGGGGTTCCTGAGCCTCCCACCTGAAGCTGATCTGTGAGCTGTGGGTTGGAGTAAATAACCTTTACTGTAGACTTTCTGTGGTCATTTGGTTTGATGTCCAAAGAAATACTATCATCTTTTTAACCTGTAGCTGTTTCACAACAAATGTGTTCAGTGTGCTTCTTCATCAAATAATAAACACAGTATGCTCTTAGACAGAACATATACATATTGCATTTCAAGAAATTTCTTTCAGGGCTTAAATCTTGAGTAGCAGTTTTCTAATATTTATTCCTCCCCCGCCCCCCCCCCCCCCGTTTTTTTTTTTTTTACAGCTTGGTAAAATGCGACTGACAATTCCATGTCGGGCCCTGACGTGTTCTCATCTGCAGTGTTTTGATGCAACTCTTTATATTCAGATGAATGAGAAGAAGCCAACCTGGGTCTGTCCTGTCTGCGATAAGAAGGCCCCATATGAACACCTTATTATTGATGGGTATGTGCCTTGAGATGAGCTAAACATTTGTTAGATTTTTATGATCCTACAAATCAGTATTTTCAAAGTAATGTTTGAAAACTTTTCCTTTTTAACTTGTCCCCTTGTTTTGAAGTCACGTGTTACTGTCATTGCCTCCTGACATTTGCATTTAAAGCACCGGTGTTCCTAGCAAAGTCTGCTGGCCCCTCTTCCTAACAGAAGCCCCTGCCTCTAAATATGCAGGCTGTATTTGAGAAAGAATGTGCGAATCGTGAAATTCTGCTTTACTGATGTCATCAAAGATGGGGCTGTTGAGTAGAAGTTAGCCTGTTTCTGGAAATTAGATCAAGCTTCAGTTATGGTCTTTTTTTGTTGTTTCTTTGTCTTGTCTACATATAAGTATCACAATAATCAAAAAAATACTTCTATGTTTTATCTATCCCATCAGATGTCTTGGAATCGTTCTCTAAATTTTCCCCTATTTTGTAGCCTCCTTATTTTTTTTCTTATGCCACCGAACAAAAGTAAATTGTGAAGAAGAGTATATCTACTTAACATTTCTTTTACTTTCTAGCAAAACACTTAAGGCAATTTATCGGTAGTATTTGAGAAAACATGAGTCTGAGGGTGGTAACATAAGAAATGGAGTCAAAGATGGCAGATGCTGGAGCAGGCTGTCTGTGGCAGGCAGCATCAGCTCTGCTGCTCCAGTGCCCGCGCCTGCCTGCCTAGGAGCTGTGACCCCCAGCCCCATTCTATCACGAGAAGGTTCTTGATCATTATGAAAGTCCTAGAAACATAGGGTCCCTTGACAAGACTTCTAAAAATGTTGGAACTAGATTGGTGGGTGCTCCAGCATGTGGTGGTGTAATGAAATTACAGATTCAAGTGGACAGAAAGGGAAAGATTGTGGACACCAGGTTTAAAACGTTTGGCTGTGGGTCTGCAGTTGCCTTTAGCTCTTTAGCCACTGAGTGGGTGAAAGGAAAGACGGTGGCGGAAGCTTTGACCATCAAAAACTCAGATATTGCCAAGGAGCTCTGCCTGCCTCCCCTGAAGCTGCACTGTTCCATGCTGGCTGAAGATGCAATCAAGGCTGCCCTAGCTGATTACAAACTGAAACACGAACCGAAGGAAGGCAAGGTGGAGAAGAAATGAGCCCTCGGGAAGCCTCCAGCAGGTGGCTTCAGCTGTCTGCCCACCCGCTGTACAGTCACCTTAGAAACCACGCGCACCACATACAAGAGCTGAGACATGCCCAGTATTTGCTGTTCACACTGTGACTCTAATGCAAGCAAAATACACAGATTAGTTGTGCTGAATCCTGTGGTTTCTTTCAGCCCACTTTACCACCTTAGCCCAGTTAATGTATATTTTGAAGTATCTGTTTGACCTCAGAACCGAACTCAGTCATGAAGTCTCAAGTTTGGCCAGCTCATGAAGTGCATAAACACTCAGTTTTACCTGAGCGGATTATGGAGAGAACTTCCAGGAGAATGCCTTTGTCTGATTATTTGAGAGAACCAAATTGTACATAAAACAGATCTGCATCTATATACATACATATATATATTTACACACACACACACACACACACACACGTAAAAGAGTGGAAGACAGTGGGAAAAAAAGAAATGGAGTCGATTTAGCAACACAGGCATAACCTGTAGCTTGAAAGATGGAAAAAGATAAACATGTGACTTAAATGCTCTGTGTTTAGTTTTTCAGAAAAAGCAGTGATTAATAAGTAACTAGTGGCCAGGTGCGGTGACTCAAGCCTATAATCCCAGCACTCTGGGAGGCCGAGGCGAGAGGATTGCCTGAGCTCAGGGGTTTAAGACCAGCCTGGACAACTTGGCGTGACCTCGTCTCTACAATAAATAAAAAACAAGCCAAGCGTGGTAGCGCGCGCCTGTAGTTTCAGCTACTTGGAAGGAAGGCTAAGGCGAAGGATCACCTGAGCCCAGCTGGTTGAGGCTGCAGGGGCTGTGACGGTGCCACTGCACTCCAGCTTGGGCAACAGAGTGAGACTCCAACTCAAAAAAATAAAAATAAAAAATAACTAGTAAATCTGAATGAAGAAGAATATTTAGCTCATATGGGTGTTCCATAGCTTCAACTCCTGATTTCCTATTACAGAAGCCACACACATACGTACTCCTTAAAGAAAAATTGGAAAACAGAAGAATAAAAAGTTTTTTTGGTGTACAATGTTTTTTTTGTTTTGCATCATTGTACAGTGTTAATAATTTGTAGCCTCTGATTTTATTTAACATAGCCTAAGAATTTGACTACAATTAATTTTAGTGCATTCTCTGCAAACTTTTTTCATATATGCATTTTTGTCAGGGAGACTACATACTTGATTACATTTTTGTATGTGTTGCTTTAGTTTACCAAATAAGGCATGCTTATTGGAGGCAATTTGGAGTATGCAAAAAAGTATAAATAAGAAAAATACATGCCTATGAAGTCACAACCCCAGAATAACTGCTATTTATATACTACTCACAGACAATTTTATTTTTGAATGTAGTTTTCTTTTGTTGGCCTTTTTTCCCCACTTTCTGTCACTGTTTTCCCATGTTATTAAAAATCTTTGAAAACATCTTTTTTTATGGTTACATGATATTTTCTTACATAACTGTACCATCATTTAAGTAACTCTGTTCCTGTTTAGTACTAGATTTTAAGAACAAATATAGCTTAACTGTTTGACCGTCTGAATGTTTTCTGAACAGTAATTTTTAAAATTTATTTTCATTTAAAATGTGATCTTCTGAGGACCAACTGTTTTTTATAGCTTGTTTATGGAAATCCTAAAGTACTGCACAGACTGTGATGAAATCCAGTTTAAAGAGGATGGCTCGTGGGCGCCGATGAGGTCAAAAAAAGAGGTCCAGGAAGTGTCAGCCTCTTACAATGGCGTTGACGGTGAGTGGCACTGCTTCTCCAGGGTGGGGCAGGCTCCTTGCTGCCATTAGCCTCAGTTTTCTGTATTAAAAGCATATTTTTCAAAAAAACACGTGCAGTTTATGGAGAGCTTAATAATTCTTAGTAGATTATTTGGTAAATGTTCCAAAGTAATAGAACTCCTTTTAAATTCACTTTTTTGACAGCTTTTATAATTTTCTGGTATAAGATTTCAAGGTAATGTAATTTAATAAGTGATTTGTAAAGTCATGCTTTTGAAACAGTATCCTTTAAAGATTTTTAACAGAATGGGTACAAAGTGGTGAACGTTCTTTTTTCATTTACATTTTTCTTCCTGGCTTTTAGGTGTGTTTTTGCTGGAAGGAGACTAGAAGTTGGTTTCTTTTTTTATTTAACTCCTAGTTACCATAATATTTCTTAAGAATGTCAGGTACTATACAGATGAAAATATGTAATACATATGTCTCTGCTCTCAGTTTGCTTTTATGCTGAAGTAGACTTAAGGCACATTTTGATTGTACTGATTCAGTATTGTTTCTCAAAATAACTCCTTACAACTAGTGATAAGTAGTAATTTGTGTGTGTGTGTGTGTGTGTGTGTGTGTGTGTGTGTGTGTGTGTGTCAGAGTCTCACTCTGTCACCCAGGCTAGAGTGCAGTAGCACACGCACAGCCACCTCAGCCTTGACCTGATGGTTTCAGGCAATCCTGCCTCAGCCTTTCATGTAGCTGGAACTACAGGTGTGTGCCATGATGCCTGGCTAATTTTTTGATTTATTGCAGAGATGAGGTCTCGCCAAGTTGCCCAGGCTGATCTCCAACCCATGGGTTCAGGCAATCCTCTCACCTGGCCTCCCAAAATGCTAGGATTATGGGTGTGAGCCACTGTGCCCAGCCAATCAGTAATAATTTTAAATGTAGTAAACTAGAGCCACTGCTGGTTTTTCACTCTCTGTCCCCAGCAGCACTGAGCCTGAATTGTAACTCATAGTTTACAGGGACACTGGGGAAAGAGGATTGTCATTGGTTCTCCTGATCTTGTGTTCCCCCCATTCCCTCACAGGATGTTTGAGCTCCACACTGGAGCACCAGGTGACTTCTCACCACCAGTCCTCAAACAAGAACAAGAAGGTGGAGGTGATTGACCTAACTATTGACAGTTCATCTGATGAAGAGGAGGAAGAGCCATCTGCCAAGAGGACCTGTCCCTCCCTGTCACCCACATCACCACTAAATAATAAAGGGTAAGTGTGGGACCTTTAAAAAGCCATTGTGAAGATAAATTTGGCTGTAGGGATTAAAGACCTGCCAGATAAAGTGACTATGCTTGACTAAAAAACTCAAGTTAGCAATAAAGACTTGGCTGAGTTTTTTTCCCAGGTGTGTGATTTTTTTTTTTTTTTTGAGTTGGAATTTCACTCCGTCGCCCAGACTGGAGTGCAGTGGCCGCTCCCAGCCACTTCAGCCTCAACCCACTGGGCTCCAGTGATTCTTCCACCTCAGCCTTCCGAGTAGCCGGAATTACAGGCGCGCGCTACCACGCCTGGCTGATTTTTGATTTATTGTAGAGATGAGGTCTCGTCAAGTTGCCCAGGCAGGTCTCGAACCCGCGGGTTCAGGCAATCCATTCACCTCAGCTTCCCAAAGGTGCGGGATTACAGGCTGAGCCACCAAGCCCAGCTGTGTGTGATATTTTTGAGGAATTGGGATAATGTGTTAAAGGGTCACTTGGATATAGTTAGTATTCATCATGCCAAAAGATGATTCCGGCACAGACTGGCGCTTCAGAACCACCTGAGACTTGCTGATTGCAGTGCTTGCGGTTCTCCCCCTGTCTGAGTCAGTATTTCTGAGTGTATTTCTAGTAAGTTTCTGAGTGATCCCAATCCTGCTCCTAGGATGTAGGACACTTATTCAAACTGGAAAGTGTATGTTGTAAAATCAGCCCAGGTGGAGCATTCTGAGTGCAGAGCAGAGGAAGCTGAGTGAGCGAGGCCTGCCTCACAACGTGTGGGGCCAGCGGGATCAAGGCTGCTTGCTGGAAGGGACGGCCCACCATGGTTCCCAATGTACAGGTGTCCCCACCCCACGAGTTGCAGACCTGTAATAACATATCTTGCCCATGCTGCAATTGAGCTCATGCACGCTGTCATCTGTTGTGTGTGAAACACCCTGTGCTGGACGTGGGTGATAATAAGTTTGAAAAGACCAGAACAGCCCCAGCTGTGAGGGCCGAGCACCCATAGGCAGTGAGGCCAGCAGCAGGCCCAGCTGCACTCTGCAGCAGGTGACCTGTGGGTATTCAGGTGCTCAGCACGGAGGTTCCATGCCCTGCTGAGGCCCCAACGGAGCACACCGATAGTAACTCCAGATGTCAGTGGCCTTTGCGGTATGTACCAGGAGACTCAGAAAGTCTTCCAGCAAGCAGTTGTGCTGGAGAAAACGCAGAGAGGGACGGGGAGGCTGTAGGTGGCTCTGCTACAGATTTCAGAGTTCAGGAAGGGAAACTGACTCCAGGCCAAGAGCAGGCATTTCTGTGCCTGGACTCCAGTCATGTGCAGGTTGGGTACCGTATAACAAAAATAAACTATTTCAGTCAAACAGATTACACAGGTTGGTAGTTTCGTTCTAGGGTGACTTATCTCAGCATACAGACAGAAACAAAGTCCTTAAAAGCCATATTGGCCAGGAGTGCTGGCTCACACCAGCACTTTGGGAGGCGGAGGCAAGAGGATTGCCTGAGCCCAGTAGTTCAAGACCTGGGCAACTCGGCAAGATGTTGTCTCTACAATAAAACAAAAAATTAGCCGGGCATGGTAATACATGCCTATAGTCCCAGCTACTTGGAGGGCTGAGGCAAAAGGATTGTCTGAGCCCAGCAGGTCGAGGCTGCTATGGCTGTGAGCATGTTACTGCACTCCGGCATGGGCAAAAGAGTAAGACTCTGACTCAAAAATAAATAAACGCCAGGCTCGGTGGCTCAGCCTGTAATCCTGCGCCTTTGGGAGGCTGAGGTGAGTGGATTGCCTGAGTCCGCGGGTTCGAGACCTGCCTGGGCGGCAAGACCTCATCTCTACAATAAATCAGAAAATCAGCCAGGCGTGGTAGCGCATGCCTGTAATTCCGGCTACTTGGAAGGCTGAGGCAGAAGGATCGCCAGAGCCCAGCAGGTCGAGGCTGCGGTGGCCGGGAGCGGCCACTGCACTCCAGTCTGGGCGACAGAGTGAGACTCCAACTCAAAAAATAAAAATAAATAAATAAATAAAATAAAAGCAGTATTATTATTCTAAACAAGGTTAATATGTAGACACTAATCCTGCTCTATGGACATTACCTCTGATGAAATCCTACCTTGATAACTTACTCAGCAAGCACGACCTTGTTACTATACTGATGTATTTTATAAGTTTTGTAAATATGAGTAGGAGAAAAAGAAAAGTCAGATTACCTGAAAGTAATAGAATAAGTGTCTATAGAATTTTGATTTCAAGATATAAGTATCTGATTTTTTAATGCCATAATTGCAACATTATAAGATACTTCTTAAACTTCTGGGTTTATAAGTACTTTTGGGTTAAATGTGTTGTTATATATGCTATTTCTATTCTTTAGAATTTAATAGTAATCGTGCAATAGTTTTACTGTCTAAATATAAATTTTTCCTTAAAACTTTTGAGTGTTTAGAAATCAAGTATTTCTTCTTCGGATATTTACTTTGCTGTTTCTCCAAAAATAGCTCTGTTTATTATGTTTAGAAAATTACATTAGATGCATTAACTGCTTCCTGAGCTTCCCAGTAACTAATTGAACCCAGATACAGAATTTGCAAATGCCAGGCCTTTCTCTCTCTATTTTCAGATAAAAATGAGAAACCTGGTTTAAAGTTTATAACATCTTTAGAAGAATAGCACCATAGTCAGCACTTGTAGCCATTTTACAATCATGACTAGCCAGTAACTAGAAATCTGAGCCTAGCATATTGTGTTGGGGTGTTTGTTATTGTGCAGTGCAAAGGTGGAGATGCATTTCAAAACAGGCTTCACGTAACTGAAAGAAAAGCAGCCAGCTGGAAATTAGTAAGAGGCAGACAGCACTAATGTGAACCTTTCTGCTGTCTTCAGCCACTGAATGCCAAGTATTCATCCAGAAGTTCTCTGTACTGTTTGGTGTCCCAAGATGTTTTCAGAGACTAGCGTTTCAGCTGCTCTGTTCTCTCTGTCACCCCTTAGACATTGTCAGAGGACACAGCTAATGGAAAATGGGGTTTTTACAACCATAAGGGGCTTAAGGAAGCTTCCATTAGATGAAACATTTTTATGAGGTGGGTGAGTGTTTTATGCTTTATGTTCCATTCATAAGGATGTGGCCAACAGTCACAAATGAACCATTCCTGGAACTCCAACCCTGACATCTTGAAATAGTCTGTAACATTGAAATTGCACCCCGCACCCTATGGACTCACATGAAGTATTAACAACAGGAGACAGCTTCTGTGTTACTTTCTTCTCTTTATTTTCTATATCTTGCATACCTTTAGCATCTTGTGTTGTTGGGGTAACATAACTCTTATGTTTCCTTCCAGGGCTATTATAATTCTTTTTTCCTTTCAAAATCAGCTGAATTCTTCCTTTTCCTTTCTTCTTTTTGCTTTTTCCTTAATTTTTGGTGAAGAAAGGAAAAAAACTAATTTGACTCCTCAGTGTTTTGTACTTCCTCTGTGTTTCTGGGTCCTCTTCTCCTCTGTCTTCAGTTAAACTCATCCTCCCTTGAAAGCACGCTGTCCTTCGTGCAGCTGGGGCCTTTCTTTCCTTGTCTTGCTGTCTTCATTCAGCTCAGCAGGGCTGTGTGCAAGAAGTGTGCTGATGGTGGGACTGGGCCTTATGTGTCCCAAGGTCAGCTCTGCTGTTTTTGTTCTCATAAGGCTGTAAGTTATGGGGGCCAGCACCTACCTCCCAACTCTCAGGCTGCTGCCATCCCGACTTGTCTGCATATGCTTTCCTTGCTGGAACACCCCTGTGCTTTTTACTAGCTAACACTCCAGTGTTGTTATGGATAGGTTTAAGAGTTTCATTTGCTATCACTGTCTTTCACTTGCAGCCTGTGAGCATGGCTCTGTTGGGCCTTCTCCCTGTGCTCTGAAAGAGCAGGTGCTGACACTCAGCAGATGGCCTGTGGTTTAGGAATGCTGGGTGCCGCTGTATCCCTCCATTCCTCCCTGCAACATTTGCTGTGACTTGTACATAGCATCTTCTCATAATCATGAATAGTATAAATTGCATATTGCTTTGTTTGCTTTTTGTTGTTATTCCTAGCACAAATCTTGAGGTTCACTGTGAATGGCCACCCCTGCACCCTTTTCTTGGTTAAACTTAAAAGTCTGACTGATTCATAAAAATGATGCAAGCCCCTTTCTCTTACAGCATTCTGAGTCTTCCACACCAAGCATCCCCAGTGTCCCGCACCCCGAGCCTTCCAGCTGTTGATACAAGCTACATCAACACCTCACTCATCCAGGACTACAGGCACCCTTTCCACATGACACCCATGCCTTATGACTTACAAGGTAAGCCCTGGCTCTTGGTGTTGCCTCCAGCATGGTGGGTGTCTCTGGTCTAGAGAGTCCTGTGCAGGTGAGGCTGAGGAAGAATGGGCAGGTTAGGAGGCAAGGCCTGGACCAGAAGGGAGGGAAATGACATGCTATGGCCACGATCCCTGCCTGGGCCTTGGGTAGCCGTGCTTCTCCCCACCGTTCACCTGGCATGGTGGCCTTATTAGGCTCTGTGAGCGGCATGGTGCCCTGCAGGCTGTTTGTGATGGCTTCCAGGGAGTGTGTAGCTTTGAGTGTGGATGTTTTTTAGCATTGGTTTTCATGTGTTGATCTAAGTTACAATGCAGCAGGCATTGAGGCTATATTGTACTACCTTTTAGATAACACTGAATTGAGACATTTGAAAGTTTTAATTTTTGTTCCAGTGAACCTGATCCTTCTTTTTAAAACAGTTTGTAATGTCAGTACTCGTTTATATAATATATTTTGGTTTTATGATAACAATTTTCACTGTCAAAAAGAATTATTCTCATAGTTTTGTAATTTAATAATTTATATATTAGTCATATAATCTAAGAACTTTTTTAATACAAAAAGCTATATATGTTCATATATGTGGAAAATTCAATACAGAAACATAGAGTGAAAACTTCCATCTGCCTGTGCCCAGGCCCACTTCTTTAGCAATTTGCTGGATACTTTCTGTTTCTTTTTTCTCCATGTATGAAACATGCTGTTACCCTCCAGAACTGCATGCTGTGCCCCTTTTGGGCTTTGTGTTGTCACCTATACTGGTGTTGACGTGGATGGATCCCCGAGGACTAGTGTCCTGTTTTTCTCCCCTTTCGCTTGTTGCACTCTCCCCAGACAGCCCTCCCAGAGCCATACTTCCATCTGCTGGTTCACTGGCTGCATCAGGGTATGGAGGACACTGTGGGTTTAGAGGGGCCTGCATGCAGGGAATCCCAGCAGCCAGGACCGAGGCTGGTCCTTCTGTGTGTGACAGTTCCCACCAGACCTCAGATCCTCAGATACTGCCCCTTATGCCACTGCAGGAACTCTCAGTTAGAGTCTGGGACCAGTGGGGGCAGGGAAGCAGGCTGGAGACAGAAGTTTGTTGCTCCAGCTCACTGAACCTTCACCTGCAGATCTCACCTGCAGGTGGAGGCTAGAAGTCACTGCCCACCTCCGGAGGTGTGGGGAGGAGTAGCTTGGAGACAGTGGGGATGACGAGGGAATCAGGGCATTTGGAACTGGAACTGTGTGGGGTTACAGGATCGATGATGGCCATGTCCCCGATGGGGGCAGCCGCTGCGGAAGCCTGTCTTGGCCCTCGCAGTCTAACTGGGAGAGACATCATGTGGAGCTTGGCTCCTCATGTTGAAGTGGATGAGGGCTTGTCTTGGTTTATTGGGGTGCTTCAAAGAGGGGTTTTTTTTCTTTGGCTTTGGCTTTTTAGTTTTCAAAACTAAAATAGTTTTTTCTTCTACAGGATTAGATTTCTTTCCTTTCTTATCAGGAGACAATCAGGTATGTTATGAAAAAAATTGTTATTTTAATTGTATGTTAAAAATACAGTCATGCGCCGCATAATGATGTTTTGGTCAACAACAGACCACGTAGATGACAGTGGTACCATAAGATGATAGTACAGCTGAAAAATTCCCACCACCTAGTGACGCTGTGCCACAAGGCGCTGCTCACGTGTCTGGTGATGCCAGCCATGTAGAAGTATAGCATGTACATGGTACTTGGCAGTGATAGCAAACGATTGTGTTATGGGTTCACAAATTTACATTTTACTGTTACTGGAGAGTATACACCTACTTATTAAATAACCAGTATACTGTAAGCAGCTTGCTGTGTTACACCAGCACAGTCTCGTACGTCCTGTTTCCCATACCTCTTGATGGCATCATTTTCTCTTTGTGCTTGATTTAATCTTGTTTTGTTCATCGTGGCCTCTAAGCGTACAAAATCCACAACTGATAGTGCCAGCAAGAGGCCACGTCAAGTAAAACAAAATTAAACAGGATTAAGAACTGTGAAGGTGAAACTCTGTAATGTCAGTGCTTGCCAGGCAGGCACTTCCCCCTCTACCATTGCTACAGTCCTGAAGAGCAGGGACAAGCTGCTGGCAACTGTGAGAGGATCAGTTTCACTGAAGGCAACAAGACCAACAGAAATTCGAGAAGGGCCTAAATCAGATATGAGAAACTCCTAGTGGCCTAGATCGAAGACCAGACACAGAAGCGCATCCCTCTCCATTCTCTGATGATCATGGCCAGAGTAAAGCATTGTTTGCAGTGTTGAAAGAAAAGTCTGCACTTGACTGCCATGTTAAATGTACTGTTAGCTCTGGGTGTTGTAAGTGGTTTATTGCATAGCGGGAAAGTGAGTGGTGAGTCTGCAGTGCTGGTGCGAAGGCTGAGGAGGAGTGTTTGGGAGCTCTAGGTAAGCTGATTGTGGAGGAAAATGATTTGCCTGAGCAAATCTTCAATATGGGGGAGATGCCCCGGTTCTGCAAACGGCTGCCTAAAAGGGCTGTCCTCCACCAGGAGGCCAAACCAGTGCCAGGTCTCAAGTTCTAAGGATCAGGGACAGTCTTCCATGGGCCAGTGTCATTGGCCACACATTGAAACCCTTTGTGATTCTGGTACAGCAAGAAACCTGAGCCTTCAGGCATGCCAGCAGGCACACACTGTCCGTGGACTGCAGGAGCAGGGAAAAGTCACGGACGCACCAGATCCTCTCCCAAGATGCCCTTCTGAATTGCTGTGCCAGTGACACGGAGAAGTACTGTTTGAGGAATAACATAGCTTTGAAGATTGGGCTCACTGTTAGTAGTGCACCCACACATTCGCCCTTTAGTAGTGATCTTCATCCCAATATCAAAGTGACGTTTCTCCCTCCATCCACGTCTTTGACCCAACTGATGAATCGAGGTGGTGTAACAACCTTGAAGACCCACTGTCTAGGAAGACCCTGAGAAGACGTTGATGCAGTTCTGGAAGGATTACAGCCTCTGCTCTGCATTAGGAACCCTATTTGGGTTGGGGTGATGTTACCAAGGAGTGTCTGGAAGAACACACTCAGGATCTTTGTCCCCGACTTAGAATATTTGCCAAGGACGAGGTGGTTCAAAAATTGCCAAGTTGGCCGGGCTCGGTGGCTCAACCTGTAATCCCAGCACTTTGGGAGGCCGAGGTGAGTGGATTGCCTGAGCCCGCGGGTTCGAGACCCGCCTGGGCAACTTGGCGAGACCTCATCTCTACAGTAAATCAAAAAATTAGCCGGGTGTGGTAGCGCGCACCTGTAGTTCTAGCTATTTGGAAGGCTGAGGCGGAAGGATCCCTGGAGCCCAGCAGGTCGAGGCTGCAGTGGCCGGGAGCGGCCACTGCACTCCAGTCTGGGCAACTTAGTGAGACTCCAACTCAAAAAAAAAAAAAAATTGCCAAGAACAGGCTGGGATGGCCAAGAGCCTCACCTGGGTGTGGATGAGGAAGATGGTTCCTAAGGAGCTTATGGATGGGGGCTGCTGGGTCTGGGGCAGAAGAAAGGCAAGTGAAGAGGCAGGAGACTCTTGAGGGGGTCATGGCTGCAGGGGCTCTTACAAACCTCAGCAGGCTCCTTAAAGAGTCTGAAGACATAGCCCAGCCCTGAAGGGTCTGTGTTAATAGGAATGTTCACATGCCTTAGCCACTACGAGTAAATCTGTGATGACAAAAGGAGACAACCAGACCCGCCACCATAGGCTTGTTTCTGAAGAGTGACACCTGCCTACGGAGACTCGGGCAAGTTCCTCAGGAGGTTCCAGAAGCAGGTTGTCAGAACAGGGGGTTGGCTTTATGAATATTGCTGTCCAGAAGACCTTCCCAGGGGACAGGGGTCCAAGTGGAAGATGGCGGCATTGAAGGTCCTGACTCTGCAAGGGCCGAGGCTGATGCATGCTTCTTGTCCTCATTTTTAGCAAAACATTTAAAAGTAAAGAAAAAACAGATTTAAAAATAGAAGAAAGTGTGTAGAGAATTCAAAAGATTTTTAAAAATTAAAAAGTGTAACAGTAAGCTAAGGTCAGTTTATTATTGAAAATTTGTGGCCAGGCACAGTGGCTCATGCCTGTATTCCCAGCACTTTGGGAGGCTGAGACAGGAGGACTGCCTGAGCCCCCAGAGGTTTGAGATCAGCCTGGGCAACTTGGTGAAATCTGTCTCTACAATAAATGAAGAAATTAGGCTGAGGCGGAAGGATCACCTAAACCCAGCACATCAAGCCTGCAGCGGCCGTGAGCGTGCTACTGCACTCAGCCTGGGTGACAAGAGTGAGACTCCAACTCAAAAAAAAAAAAAAAAGAAATTAGCCGAGTGTGGTGGTGTGTGCCTATGGTTCCAGCTACTTGGAAGGCTGAGGCGGAAGAATTGCCTGAGCCCTGCAGGTTGAGGCTGTGGTGGCTGTCAATGTGCCACTGCACTACAAGTATGGGAGAGACAGAGTGAGACTCTGACTTTAAAAAAAAAAAGAAAGAAAGAAATGTGTTTATAAGGTTAGTGTAGCCAAGTGTGCAGTGTTTAGAAAGTCACCTGGAGCCGGGCTCGGTGGCTCAGCCTGTAATCCCGCGCCTTTGGGAGGCTGAGGTGAGTGGATTGCCTGAGCCTGCGGGTTCAAGACCCACCTGGGCAGTGAGACCTCATCTCTACAATAAATCAAAACATCAGCCGGGTGTGGTAGCGCATGCCTGTAATTCCGGCTACTTGGAAGGCTGAGGTGGAAGGATCGCCGGAGCCCAGCAGGTCGAGGCTGCAGTGGCTGGGAGCGGCCACTGCACTCCCAGTCTGGGCGACAGTGAGACTCCAACTCAAAAAAAAAAAAAAGAAAAAGAAAGTCACCTGGTGCACAGCAGCATCCTAGGCCTCCACATTCACTCACTGACTCCCCCAGAGCCGCTGGGTCCTGGTTCCAGGCCTGCAAGCTCCATTCCTGGTAAGTGCCCACACAGGCAGATAATTTTTCTTTTTTATACTGTACTTACACTATGCCTTTGCTATGTTTGATATGAACATATTCAGCATTGTGTTAGTTGCCCATGGCATTCAATCCAGTCTGGTGCTGTACAGGTCTGTAGCCTGGGAACCATCGGCTGTGCCCACAGCCCTGGTATGTCGCGGGCCACGCCGTCCAGGCTCATGTAAGTACAATCTTTTGTGCTTACACAAAGATGAAATCACCCAACGATGCGTTTCTCAGAATGTTTCTCTGTCGTTAAGCAGCGCATGACTGTATTTAAAAGTGTAATATGTAGTCAAGAGACAGAATAAATTTCCTTGGAAAATTGAGAGTGATCATACTCATGATTGTTATGGCTTTTAAAAATGACATAAGAATGCCTGGTTTCTGTGGTGCCTGAGTAAGCCAGTTTGTTGGTCACCAGTATTTTCTAAGGAACAGAGGGCAGTGATCATGCTGCCTGGTAGATTTCTTGGCTAAATATCTCCTTCCTGGCCTAGGGTGGACTGTCCTTCTGTGCACATGCTTCTTGGGAAATAGAATTGACCATTGCTTGCAATACAAATTAAAACAAAAATTGTATTTTGTTTATCCAGTTTCAGATGCAAAACTGTCTCCAGATCAGTGCTCCAGTCACTGCCTAGGCCATTTGATTTTGCAGAGTGTCTTGCTAGGTGTTTCAGGAGTGCAGGATACTTGTATGACATGCAGGACTCTGTCCTGCTTCCCGAGCGTGACGACCGTGCTGTGTCTGTCTCCCCGCAGCATTACAACACCTCCCTGCTGGCCGCCGCCGCCGCTGCCGTGTCAGATGACCAGGACCTACTGCACTCGTCCCGCTTCTTCCCATACGCCTCTTCACAGATGTTCCTGGACCAACTGAGTGCAGGGGGCAGCACCTCCCTGCCCACCACCAATGGGAGCAGCAGTGGCAGCAACAGCAGTCTCGTGTCCTCCTCTAGCCTGCGGGAGGGCCATGGCCACAGTGGCTCGAGCAGGAGCGGCACAGACACGGCGTCCATCTTCGGCATCATCCCAGACATTATCTCGTTGGACTGAGCCCACCACGGCATCCCCCCAGATGAGATGGACTGGCAGAAAGGGGAGAACTTCGTGCTGTCTTACCTTGTTATGTCAGAAAAGTTCACAAGCGTGTTTTTTCCTTTTTTTAGGGAAAAAATTAAAAGAAATGTACAGAGAACAAAACTATATTTTCAGTTTTACTTTTGTATATAAATCTAAGACTGCCTGTCTGATAAAACACTTGTTTAAAAAAAAGGAAAGAAAAGAAAAAAGAAAAAAGCACCCACAAACCACCTTCAGCTCATTTTTTCTGGATTCTGAAGATTTTTTTCATCATTTGTCATATGGTTTTAGTTTTATTTTACTTCAATGGCATTATTTTATTTGCAATAACAGAAAAGGAATTGCATGTATGAAGTTTTAAATTGTGGGCTTTTCTTTGTTGTGGGGAGGGGCTGGGGGTAGTTTGATTTCCATTTTCTGAAATGACAGCCTTGGTTCTGTGTGTGCGTGTTGTATCCAGCCTTAAGTTATGAGCCCATCTGTCCCACTGCACCGCCAGGGCTTCCGGGACATGGCTTGGGGTGTTCGGTGTGTGCATTTGTGTGTCTCTTTCTGCCGTCACTGTTCCTCTCTTCCAAGTGTGCGTTCAGTTCCTCTACTCAGTTGCCTGCTTCTTTCCAAGTGCTTTGAGGGTCTTGAACTAAAGTGTGGGCCTCTCAGCTGCATGTTCCCCATCACATCTCCTCTCCTATTTGCTCCGCACCCCTGAGAATCTGCTTTGGAGATACTGGAATAAAGCTTTCCGGGTGAGGGGTAGGCTTAGCAGACCTGGACATGGCACTCTTTAGTCTCTTTATTCTACATCTGGACTGCTAGCATTGTGTACTTTAACCAAGTCTGTGAATATTTGCTTTTTTTTAGCCACAGAGTAACAAGTTTTCATGTAAGATCTTCATACCAAAGTAGGAGTAAAAATAGCTTAGAAAGCCCTGCCAGGTGTCTTGTACAACTGACAGAGGTGAGCTCCATCACCTCGAAAAGGAAGCCACACCGTCACTTCTCCTGCAGAGAGTTCTGTTTGGAAAGTACAATGCACCACACATGTCAACCTGTAGAAATCTGTTGTATAAACAGTTGAAATTCCAAATGTGTTTGGTCCTTAGTTTTACTCTCTGATTCTAAGTGTATCTATTTTCTTAGCCTCCCTACCTTGTTTATTTTTTTCTTCACCTTTTAACAAGTATGCCATAGGAAAGTCATTTTTTTTTTAGAATTCATGGATCAGTCTGATCTACTCTTAACTAATAATGGAACATGTAAATATATTGAAACATTTTTTCAGGAGATGAGTAAGGGTTGGAGGGAAGGAAAAGTGATTCTGCTTGTTTCCAGATCCTTGTCAGAGAAGGTATGGTGTTCTCAGGTGTGGAGAATGGTTTGTTGTTGATTGAGAATGCAGGTTTGACAGAAAAGAGAAAGAAGGGACATAGTGATCGCCAGTTTTTGACTGGATTTTTCTATTCCAACTGCTAATGTTCTCAGAATTGATGAAGGACCACCTTTGTGTATAAACGTGTAGCTTTAAATCTTGCACTGGTGAAAAAAATGACCTACTTTAACCCAGGTAGAATTCAAGATGGCTGTGCTTCAGTTGTATGGTAACATTAGTGTTTCACATGACTGTGTGCATCTAAGAATAATGTTTTTACAGCCTCTCTCCGCCACTAAATTGTTGACTTGAATTTTGAAAAAAAATTTGGTGTTGATATGTATATGTGTGCGTGTATATATGTATTTATAAACAGGTGTGTGTGAGTAACAAGTGAGTTCCATGGTCTTCCCCTACACGTGTGGATTCCACATATACGTGGCTGCATTGCAGCCACCAAGCAATTTGCAATAAAAAAAAAAAGATTTACTGTCAGTTAAAACAGGAAATAGTTATGTTATTTAATGGATCTGGTGTTATGGTGAGCCAAACATTTTGAGAACTCTCGTCATATTAATTTAGGCTAATTTCTAATTCCATAATTTGTGTCAAAATTTGGTTTGGGGTAGACATTGCTAAGGCTGTGGGGAGTTGTTTCTGATGTTACATTGCAGTAGGAAACAATTCTGTCATTTCAGCTGCCAGAGGGAAAGTGAGTCCTTTTCTTTATCCCTGTTTTGTTTCCTTTGCTATCATTGTTGTTAGTGGTCTCGCAATTCTGATCAATAGCTTTGTGTCTGATGCTGACTCACAAGCCCCTAATGATCTGGCAGGAAACCTGTCCCTCAGCCTCCTGTGGCAGCTCCAGGGGGCTGTTCCTTGAGGGCCACCACTGTCCTGCTGGAAGGACAGGTCCTGGGAGTATCTCGTCTGTGCACAGAGGCTCTGCCTTGTCTCTGCGGGAACCTCCCTCTCTGCTCGGCTGTCTCTACTGTAGTTCATTCCACTCTTCAGTTGTTGACTTTCTGAGCTGTCGCATTAATAGTTGTCACTGTCAATGTCATGGTCACCATCATTCAGTCCCACTTTTCTGTGTGAGATGAGCGGTCGAGTCAGCATGACATCTGTGTCTCCCAAGCTTAAGAAAGCACAGTCACTCCATCCTATCTTCACCCCTACCCCTGCCCACACCGACAACTATCTGCGGACGTGTCCCCTTGCCTCAGTCTTTCCTAACAGGTGTGCACGTGTCTGTTTCTGCACAGTGCTGTGTGCACACATGTCTGATAAAATCGTGTTTGACTAGTGGGGTTGAAGTGGCTTTTAATTACTTTGTGGGCATTATTAGACACATCTTTATTTAGAAAAATAACCTGAACCCTAACCATGCCACACTTACTTGGTTGACTATTTTGAGCATTAAAATGTTCTATTATTAGTTTGGACATTATCACAGTTCTCTGTCTTTACTGACTTAGGAAGGAGTCACTTAAGCTTCTGAAAAATGTGATTTATTGGCAGATTTTCCTTTGAGTCAAATGTCTGAAACGGAATGAAAATATATCCTAATTGTACATTAATGTGGAAGGAACATTGTTTCTAAAACAAGTTCAATTTTAAATACATAAAACTTTTAAGATCTTCAGGACTTTTTAAAGCACATATGAAATTATTTTAGTAAGAATTTTGTTTTATTGATACATGTTGAATTCTGTTTTTTAAGTACACACAAAGCTTAGATTACAGAAGGCGGGAGGGAGCGGCAATGTTGCCGAGTGTGCTGCTGTTAACTGTGTAATTAACAAGGGGAAAATGTATATAGACAGAGATCAAGTTACCATCGATTCCATGAACTTAAATCTGTGATTCATTGCCTTAAACTTTCTCTCTTAGAATTTCCATACCGCATGCCAAACCAGTAAAATGGCTTTTAAAAATGTATAGTAGACAATGTCAGTTTGTATAAAAGTACCAAGTGAAAATATTTATTACATGCATTGGAAAAAAAATTGTTTACCTATTGAATGTTACCTGTTTATGTAGAGCTCTTTAGATGTAATAAAAGAAAAGCCTTCAGTTAATTTGTCTGCTGTAAAATAGTACTGCTGGGTATACAGGGTCCCCTTGGACACTGAGACAAGTGACAGTGGTTTGTGTCAGAGTGAGACAGGTGACCATCTTGCAGCGGACTTTGTAGTGTTTAGTGAGTGCGCCCCCCTCTCACTGAGGGCTGGCTCTGTCACATGCCAGCGTCCCTTGGTTGAAGTCAGTTCATATCTTCAGGTCGAGTGATAAGAGCACCACAGCCTTTTTGTCAGCGACACGTGGCGCTGGGTAAATCAGCTGGAATTTCAGGAATGGGCACAGACCAGGGCGGGTGCATAGAAGCCCTTTCGGGGGTAGCAGCTTAGATCAGAACACCCCCGGGCCTTGGACTCTGGGCCATGGAGTCCCCTTGAGGAGCAGCGAGTCGCATAGCAGAGCCCAGGCCCTGGCGCCCGCCCCATGCCAGCTGTGTCCTGGCTTGCTGCACCGCAGAGTTCCTGCGAGGCAAGTGAGCCTCATAAACTTTGCAGTAAAACCATTGTGGGCTCTTCCATGACAGACAAGGAAGAGCTCTGAGGCAAGGTGCCCTTGCACACTGTCACAGCCCAGAGCACCCTCCCCTGTGCCAGCACAGTTCCTGATATCTTCTGGGCTGCCTGCAGCACCAGTGCTGTGGGCCCGGACTGGGAGCCCCGCCTGCATGCAGAAGCCAGCAGTTCCTGGGGCCCAGGCCCAGACAGCCCCCGGTGGACTCACCCAGGAGTCCAGTGCATAATTCTGTGTTCCAGAACAGGCAGCCACAGAGCCTACAACTGCCACATCTGCTCTGCACTGCAGGGACCCGGGCTCCCCCGCCAGAGGCTCCAACCATGGACTGGGCCACGAACCCCCACCCCACCCTCACCCCTTCTGGCAGTTACCCCTGGGAAAGGGAGTGAGTCTCCTCTCTCAGGCCTGGGTTGGGTCTGAAGCCACCCCTTTGGGGAGGTTGATGGCTGGGCTTGTGTGTCCAGGCCCCTCAGTAACAAGGACGCACCCCTCGTTGACGGGTCTCCCGCTGCAACCACAGGGCACCACCCGACTGAGCCAAGCCAGAGGCCTCTGTCAGGGCCCTGACCCTGCCTGTGTTGGCACTCTGCCCTCTGGGACCTTGCCATGCAGCCACAGGTATGACACGTCCATGGCACCTTTGAGCCCACACACCACCAGCCTGGCACCTCCTGCCTGCATGACACACTTGGAGCCCCACGAGCCGATGGGCTGCCTGGCCCACGTGGGTTCCTCCTTCTGTCCTGGGAATGGGGTGAGGGCTGTGCTCAGTTTGGGCCACCTGAGCAGATTGTCCTAAGACCTCTGCCTGGTAGCAGCACCAGGGACAGCTCACAGTTCCTCCAGGCACGTCAGAAGGACCTTCTCAAGCCCTGCAGGGCCTTGGGGTGCAGTGCACAGCCCTGATGCCATGTGGGGTGTAAGGGGCACCCCTCCCCGCCTCAGCTCTGCTGCATGTGGCAGCCTGGGAGTGTGTCACTCTGCCCTGTGCTGACCGTGAACACCACAAACCGCTCACCCCATCTACGGCAAGAGGACCTGAAAGGGGCCCGGGTGCTACCTAGGCACGCTGGCTCCAGCCACACCTGCTGCCACTTCCCAGCTGGCCGGGCTTTGTCTCCCAATACCTGACCAAGAATGAGGCCTTTGGGTCCACCCTAGCGGGAGAAGCGCCTTGGTGGCAGGAGCCCCACATCAGTGGTCCCCAACCTTTTTTGGCATCAGGGATGGGTTTTGTGGAAGAAAATTTTTCCACAAACAGGGGAGGGGGCACCATCCGGCATTAGACTTACAAGGAGCACGCAACCTAGATCCCTTGTACACGCAGTTCACAGTCAGATTCATGTTCCTATGAGGATCTAATGCCACCGCTGATCTGACAGTTGAAGCTCAGGCAGTGATGCCAGCAAGGGGAAGTGGCTGTCCATGTAGATGAAGCCTCACTGCTTCCCCGCCCCCCCCCCCGCTGTGCCGCCCAGTTCCTAGTATCTGCTTGGCCTGGGGTTGGGGGCCGCTGCCTCATCGTCTGCCTTGGGCCTTCCTCAGCCAGCACCATGTGGTGAGAAGCAGGAGCCCAGCTTTCTGAGGGCCTAAGGCTTTGAGGCAGGATGATCTGCCTTGTTGCTGGGAAGCAGCAGGGCTGACTGTGACCCCACACGCCAGACAGAGCTGGGCTCATGGCAACTATTCAGATCAAGCCAGGTATTTCATTAAAGACACGCTCAAGACTGCGGCTGACGCTGTTTATTCCCACTGGCTTTCCACTGCTGCAGGGTAATGTCCTCCCACCACAGTGTCCACCATCTCCTGCAAGTGAAGAGGTCCCCATCCCCAGGCCTGGAAAGCTACTGGTCCACCCTAGTAGTCCTGGGCGGGGAGGGTGATCTTGCGGATGAATTCGTCGTACTGCACGGTGCCGGTGGGCTCGATGCCCGCCTCCCGGAACAGCTCGTCCACTGCAAGAAACCACGGTGGCAGTCAGGCTGGCCCCGGTGACGGGCCATTCCACCGTAGGCTCTGGGGGGGCCAGGCCAGCCCAAGGCCTCCCCGGGCATCCAGCTGGCCTTTCCTGAAGGCAGAAGGTGAACCAGGGAACAGAAAGGGTCCCAGCCCACCTAGAGGCCATGGGCCAGCTGATGGTCGGCCCCTTGCTGGGCAGGAGCAGAGGATCTTGGCGAGGACTTGGTCCCTGAAGCTACCCCATGCCCATGTCTCTGGAGCCTCAGCCCACCTCTTGGCTCCGTCCCAGGACCGGCCTCGCACTCTTGCCTTCTCTTCCAAACCGGCATTCCCCACCCACCCCAGGGAGGACCTAGTGACAAGCGGTGTCTGCTACCATTCCCTCTAAGCACGTGTGTTTGGGGGACGGAAGGTTTACGTGAGAAAAATAAACCCAACTATGTAGAAAGCGCCAAGCAGACAAAACCACCCTTGTTCTAAACTGCCCCAAAGCCACTCTTTGTGCTTGTTTCTTTTGGCTCTGGGTTCCCGGGACAAGACACCAGCCTGTTCCCATGTTGGCAGGAAGAGCCCTTCCAGCCTGTGTCCACGGCAGCCTTTTGTGGCCATCCTCAGCCTCCCAAAAGCTCCTCCCTGCCCTGGCCAACTTCCCAACCCTGCGTCCTCCACACGCAGTCCTGGGCAGCTGGAAAACACGTGCCAGCGTGGTGGCTCTCACCTATAATCCTGGAACTTTGGGAGGTCGAGGCAGGAGGAGTGCTTGAGGCTAGGAGTTCAAGACCAGCCTGGGCAACATAGCGGGACCCCATATCTACAAAATTCTTCTTACAGAATTAGCCAGGTGTGGTGACATGGGCCTATAGTCCCAACTACTCAGGAGGCCGAAGCAGGAGGATCGCTTGACCCCAGGAGCTGGAGGCTATGGTGAACTATGATGGCACCACTGCACACCAGCCCAAGCGACAAGAGACCCTGTCTCTGAAAAATAAAAAGTAAGATAACAGACTCCCAATTCTGCCATTTGGCAGCCCCTCACTCCACCTGCTTCCACATCAGGAGAAGGGGACGCCTAGCTGAAGGCCCACGGTGAAGCCCACCAAAGGCGAGGCCCAAGTGGAGGCCGCTGCGGCCCCCGCTGTCTGTGGGCTCCCGCCCCCGCCTCCAGGCACCGCCTACCTTCCCTGTGGGTGAGCCTCTCCCCAAGGCTGGTGAGCTTGGTGCGCAGCTCAGAGGCTGCCAGGAAGCCTGTCTTGGCCTTGTCCGCCATCAGCATGGCCAGCAGGATCTCCTTGTGCGGGTCCTCCTGCCCCAGCTGTGTGTGCAGGATGGCCAGGAACGTGGAGAAGTCCAGCTCCCCGCTCCTGTCTGATCCAGAGGCGGCGCTGAGCAGAGCTGGGGCTCTTCTGGGGAGGCCAGGGGCCTCCTGCCCGACCCTCACGGGGCTCCGGGGCCCCCTGGGGCAGGGGAGGCCCGATCATAGCCACTCCCTGGCCTTTGCTTCAGCAGTGTTCTCAGTGGCTCTGTTGACTATCGCCCCATTTTGCTGCTGAGGAGACGGACGCTTGGAGAGCAGAGCCAGTCACAGAGCAGTGGCAGGGCCACCACGGGCTGGCCTCCGTCGCCTCCTTCCTGCCTGAGCTGGAGCGAACTGGCCCACGTGTCTGTTCCCCCTTTGGTGGCCCCCACAGCATATCTGCCAGGTGGACCCGCGACCCCCTCGGGCCTCCAGCCTCGGCTCCAGCCTAGCCTCTACACACCCATCTCCCAGGGCCCGCGGGGCTGTGACTGCAGGAAGTCAGCACTTCTCCGGCCCAAAACGTCCCGTTTAGAGGAGACGGATCAGGAAAGCCAACACCCCTTTGGAGCCGGACACAGGGGCTGTTGGGGTTTCAGGCCACTAGGCCTGCCCGGCCTCCCCAGGAGAGTCTCCCAGTGTCACCACAGGCACTTTGATGGGCCCACCTGGGAGATACACTGAGGCCCAGGAAGCAGCCCGCGGGCTCCAGGCCATGTGCACATGCCAGGTCGGCCCCTCCCCTGGCCAGTCCCTCTCCCTGAGTGTCCAGCCCACTGTGCAGACAGCCACTCCCTTGTTCTTTCTTTAAAGACACACACACTGGGCGTGGTGGCTCATGCCTGTAGTTCCAGCTGCTCAGGAGGCTGAGGTGGGAGGATGGCTTGAGTCCAGGAATTCAAGGTTACAGCAAGCTATGATGGAGCCACTGCAGTCCAGCCAGGGGACAGAGTGAGACCCCCGAGTTAAAAAAAAAAGCAAAGCTTGTTTGTTTCTGATCATAAAAGTCCTCTATGTTCTCCGATTGAAAATAGAGGAAGGCTGGGTGCAGTGGCTCACACCTATAATCCCAGCAGTTTAGGAGGTTGAGGTGAGAGGATTGCCTGAGCCTGTGGGTTTGAGACCAGCCTGGGCAACTTGGCGAGACCTCATCTCTACAATAAATCAAAAAATTAGCCAGACGTGGTAGCATACGCCTGTAGTTCTGGCTACTTGGAAGGCTGAAGTGGAAAGATTGCCTGAACCCAGCAGGTCGAGGCTGCGGTGGCTGGGAGCGTGCCACTGCCCTCCAGCCTGGGTGACAGAATGAGAGTCCAACTCAAAAAAAAAAAAGAAAAAAGAAAGAAAATAGAGGAAACAACAGGCCCGGTGTGGTGGCTCACGCCTGTAATCTCAGCACTTTGGGAGGCCAAAGCAGGAGAATTGCTTGAGGTCAGGAACTTGAGACCAGCCTGGGCAACATAGTGAGAACTTGTCTCCACAAAAAAAGGCAGGGGGAGGAGAAAGGGAGGGAGTGGGGAAAGCAGGGAAAGGGGAATCCAGTAAACAAAGTAAAAGCAAGGAAGGTGCCCGCAGTCTATCCCAGAACACTCAGGATATTCTGGGGTTTCTTCCCGACCTTCCCACAGTCGTGTCCTGTTCAGGTCAGTCTTTGGAATCGGAGGCCTAGGTTGCAACCCTGCCCCCATCACTGCAGCCACTGGCAGCAGCGACCCTTGCCCTCTGCCTGCAGGGACCCCTCCTCAGGGCATGAGCTGAGCCCGTGGTTGCTCGCAAGGGCCACGTCCTCTAGCTGCACACCCATGCCTGCATTCCTCCCCGCGACCCCAGGTCCTCGCAGGGACCAGGACGCCTGAGACACTTCTGGCTGGTGCCACCCAGCCCGTCCCTCTCACAGCCCATGGCCCACTCCCGTCCCCATAACCCCCCACCCCCACGACCCATCAGCTCACCGATCCCATGGGTCTGCAGGTGCCGCTGCACCTCCCCTGGCGTCGGGCTGGCGCCCAGGCACCGCATGGCCACCAGGAGGTCTGCGGCCGCCATCTTCCCCCGCTGCCGCTTGTCGTACAGGGAGAAGCACTCCTTGTACTCTGGGGAGGGGGAGGTTAGGTGTGCCCTCCACTCCACCTCCCCAAGCCCCTCTGCCTCTCCCCCACATCCACCCACCCTCTCCATACTCTCTCCACCTCTTCCCCCTCTCCCCCTCCCCTCTACCTCTGCCCCCTCGACTCCACCTTCCTCTCTCCCATTCCCCCTCCACCCCCCATGCCCCTCTCCACCTCTCCGCTCTCTCCCAAGCCCAGCTCCTCTTCCTCTCCTTTCTCCTCCTCTTCCTTTTGCTACCCACCTCCCAAGGTTGCCAAATGTAGCAAATAGAAATACAGAACCGCCAAGTTCAACTGAATTCAGATAAACATTGACTACATTCTTACTACAGACATGGCCCAAATTTTTCATGGGATATACTTATACTAAGAAAGTATTTGACTGTGCTGGTGGCTCACGCCTGTAATCCCAGCAATTTGGGAGGCCGAGATAAGAGGATCACGAGCCTAGGAGTTCGGGACCAGCCTGGGCCACAGTGAGACTTCATCTCTACAATAAATAACAAAATAAGTTGGGCATTGTGGTGCGTGCCTGTAGTCCCAGCTACTCAGGAGGCTGATGTGGGAGTGTCACCTGAGTCCAGGAGGTCGAGGCTGTGGTGAGCTGTGATCGTGCCACTGCACTCCAGCCTGGGTGACAGAGACCCCCGACTCAAACAGATAAATAAACAAAAATTTGAAAGCATCTGTTGTTTGTTTGAAATTCAAACGTATCTGTCTCCCCCTCCTTCCCCTCCTCCTTGTCCCATTCCCTCCTCCCTACACAGCTGACTGGACCACCCGGCACAGGACAGCTCTCCTCCAGGGCCACCAGAGAGGGGACGCCCAGGGCCAAGCCCCCAGACCCGGGATTGCCAAGACACAGATGGATGATAGCACCCCCGGGTCTGCGCGAGGACCAGACACTGCTTCCAGGGCCTGTTTCAGCAGAGATGGGAGGGGTGGGGTGCCTGGGGGGGAGGAGATGGGGGAGTGAGGGTGCCTGGGGGGGAGATATGGGTTTTGGGGTGCCTGGGGGGAATCTTCAGGAGAGGCAGGATGGGTGGGGATGCCTGGGGAGGAACTTCCGGAGAAATAGGGGAGTGGAGGTGCCTGGGGAGGAGAGATGGGAG
>NW_007249731.1:11577-20054 GCF_000164805.1 Carlito syrichta | reverse complement strand
CAGCCGCAAGCGGCCTCTGGAGCCTGGGGGATGCTGGGCCTCTCCTGCTGAGCCACCTCCGAGTTCCCTGTAACCCAACCCCTCCCTACTGCTTGTGGAAACTGAGCCCGGTGCCACCGACACTGACACCCAGTTGCGGGTAACGTGCTCACACCTGCTTGGGCTTGCTGCTGGGCCGAGGGGTCCTCGGAGACCCCTTGCCTTACAGATGGGGACCCTGAGGCCCAGTCTGGGCTTGTTAACTGTCTCAGTCCATCACAAGCTCCTCCCCTTTCCCACATCAGCCGACACGGTAACGGTCTCTCTCCATCCCTACACCCCCACATCCACCCACCAGGCTTGGGGGACCCCGGTGAGCTCTGTCCTGTGTCTGGCTTGTAGACCATATGGACCCCTGAAACCACAGTTCCCTCTGGGAGCCCTTCCCCCCACGCCCGCTGAGCTGCCACTCCCTGCAGCTGTGACCCTGGCCCTTGGGTGGTCTCGGCCTGTGGGTGGCCCTGCGCTCCTACTGCCGCCATCTCGCCAGCACACCTGAGTGACCTACTGAGCCATGACTTGCCAGAGCTGCTCACTGAAGAGCAGGCCCAACTTACCGTTAATTTGGTCCTGGGAAAAGTACTTGGCCTGCAGTGGAGAGAGGAGGAGTCAGGGGGCTCCACGCAAGGCCGTGCAGCCCACCAGGGGACAGAGACCCCTACCCACCATCCTGCCGCCGGCTGCCGCCCGTGGGTGCGCTGCTTCCGGCCCCTTCTTCTTCCAGTCCCTCCGGCTTCAAGTCGAAAGTCCACCAGGGCGAGGCCCTGGTAATAAGGGCGCAGCTGCCATGGAGACGGGGCTCAACGCCAAGGGTCAGATTCCAGACTCCCCGCCCAGGCAGGCTAGTATTGAGAGGGCTCCCCTGGGACTGGGGTCCCTGTGACCCGAGGCCACAGCAAAGGGACGGTCGCTGATGTTCCTTCTGTGAGCCCCAGATCCGAGAGAGGGTCAGGGAAACTCAAAAAGGGGGCCCTGGTTTCCCACCTGGGACTCTGCTGGGAGCCCACAGACTCCTCCCAGAACCGGGCAGCCACACCCTGCCTTGCTGCGGGAAGGGGACTGGAGCTGTTGCAGGAGCCTCAGTGCCCTCGGCCTGGCCTGGATTCCATCCTGTCCCTCCTGCTGATTTGCTGAGTGACTGTGGAGTCCGTGTCTCTCTCTGCCTCCATTTTCTCACTGGCTGAATGGTAGGATGGCTGGGAGAACTGCCTAGCCAGTTCTCAGCAGCTGCCAGCCCTCCTCCTTCTGTGAGGGCTCCAGGTGGGGTGGGGGACTACTGGGTTCCCAGGCCTCTCTCCCTCCCACCACGGGCTCCCCAGGGGCCGGGGCCACAGCCTCCCCCACCGGGAAGGCGCTCCCTTTTCTTCCCACCTTCCCTGCTCCTTCCACAGAAGCTGCCACCACCCCAGGATCCCCAGTGGTTCCTGGGCTCCCCTCCCCCACCAAGGAAGTAGGGCAAGTGGGCAGTCCCCAGAGCCCCTGCAGGCACCCTGGCTCTCCCAGGAGATCCTGACTCCCTGCCGTGGTGCTGGAGGCTTGTGGCACGGCTGGTCTGCCTGCAAGCCTGGCCCACATGTCGGGGCCGGCAGGGGTGACCGCACCAGGGCAGTGCACGAGGCCCAGCCAGCACCCATTGCCCAGGGGAAAGGAACCTGACATACCTGGAGCCAGGTCCATGCACGGGCCGCCCCTACCCACCACCCTCCCTTCCTGACCCCTTCACGGACAGAACTCCCGCCCCACTGTGTCTCCCAGCTGCTTCCCACTGGGCTGATGGGGAGGGGAGGATGGGGGTGGGGGGGACTGGCCAAGCAGCCTCAGGAAAGTCAGTCAGGGCTTGGGAGGCAGGCCAAAGTCACCCTGTTTTCCCTTACTTATTTTTGTAGAGAGGGGGTCTCACCATTGCCCAGGCTAGTCTTGAACTCCTGGGCTCGTGATCCTCCCTTCTTGGTGTCCCAAAGTGCTGGATGACAGGTGTGAGCCACCGTTCCTGGTCTACACCTCTGTTGTTTTAAGCTGCCAATTTTGTGGCATTGTTCCAGCCACCCAAGCACACGGACACAGGTGCATGGCAGAGATGGTGGTGGGAAGGAAGCTGGCTCAGTGCAGACCCAGGACGTCTGGTGGTGTCCCAAGGGAGGCTGGGCCTACAGACCCAGGCCACAGCTGGGGCAGCAGGGCCCAGTGTGCTGGTTCCTACATCCCAGCCGTCAGGATTACCCACTGGGCCCAGGTTACAGTTTCCGATGGGGGGAAGTGAAGAAGGTGCCTTCTCTTCTGCCATTCCGAGGCCGCCCCTGGGGACCTCTAGCCCGCAGCCCTCAGGAGAGTGAGGCCCTTCTGAGCGAGCATGTCAGGGGAGCTGCCCCATGGGGCCTCTGGGCTCCCAGAGCCTGTGGCTTCTAAGTGTTCACTTTCATGCCTTTAATTCACTTTTTTTCATAGGGCCCCAAATGGTGTAAGCTTCAGCCCCTCCTTACCACATGAGATTATAATAAAACATCCACCAGATCGCCTCAGGCACAGAGGAGGTGAACTTGGGGGACAGGGGATATGCAGCAAGGGGACAGGATGCAGGGCTGCCCTTCCTGTCTGTGGCCTCTGGGGACCAGGTGGAGAGGCTGACCCCACGAGGTCAAGCGACCTATCCAAGGCCAAGGACCTCCCTCCCACCTCCCCAAAGGCGCCTCTGCCCCGGCCTCGGGTACTTCGCAGGGCCAGAGTTGCCCTGGCCTGGTTCTTCTATCAGGAGGCCCAATTTGCCCACCCCTGGGGCACCCACTCAGTGCGCGGAGGGTGGCAGAGGCTTGTGCTTGGTGAGATAGAGCTTGCGGGGCTCTCGAAGTCTGGCCAAGGGCTCTGGGGGAGCTACCAGCTCCTGCCCAGCCTAAGAGCGGCAGGTTCCAGCCCAGGGGATGCCCTCCCTCCTCCTCGGTTCACATCCCAAGCAGGAAGCAGCCACAGCCAGGCTTAGCCACACGCCTTTATTCACACCGTGACACCCAGGGCTGCCGCCCTCAGGCTGGGGACCCAGGGGGTATGGGGGACCCAACACGACAGGAGAGGCTGAGGCTCAGGGCTCCCTGAGACTGTGGTGGGAAGGCGGGCCACGGGGAGGCTGGTAGCCTGGAGACCCACAGCACACGGCGGCCAGCCCTGGCCGGGAAATGTGGCCACGGGGCTCCTGTGGTGGGAACCCGACCCTGGCCTGGGGAAGGCGGCGGGCAGCAGCACGCTGAGAAAGGGCCCTGACCATGGGGGCAGCGCCAGAAGCAAGTCAGAGGCTCAGGCCAAGGCAAGGCTGACGGAGGCTTCCCAGTGGCAGGGGTCAGAGACGGGGCCAGGGTGTGGCCATCTGCCTTCAGTGACAACTCAAAACCAAGTCAGGCCACCAGGAAGTAAGAGTCATGACCCCTCCAGAATGGAGGCTGGAGCAGCTTCTGCAGAGGGAGGGGTGGCTGGGCTAGCACAGCGGGCTGGGTTGATGAGTTAGGGGCTCAGCTGGACCCCAACCAGGGTCAGGTGGGCTGAGGCATGGGAGGGTTTGGGGCCACACACCCCCCGGGCCAGGAGTGGCAGCCTTAGGACCAAATAGGCTGCCCCAGAGCCAGTGGCCCTGCCCACTCACCCCCTTGGGGCCACAAGCCCATCTAGGAGGCCAAGAGAACCATGGCAGGAGTGGTGGGTGATGTGCCAGCCCCTCCCAGCTTCTGCCCACTCAGGATCCTCCCACGTGGCTACTAGAACATTCCAGAGGCAGAGCGGCCCTGAGTGGTGACAGCGTGGTCAGGGCCCAGATCGGCATGCACCCAGGAGGGCAGGCAGGTCCTGGTCTGGACATGGTCCCTACAGCTAATGCCATTCCAAGGAGACTCAAACCAGAGACCCGACCAAACAATCACAACAGCCACATGCACTCACATCACGTGTGTGCACCGATCCACGTGCAGGGGGCATGACCCCATCTGTCCACACACACGTGTCCATACACACCCACACGTTTATACACACCCACCTGTCTCCACACACCTGGCCACACACACACACACGTCCACACGCACCCACATGTGTCCACCCACCCATGCCCACCTCCCACCCCGAGTGCCGAGTTGGGCCAGGGCCTCAGCGCTGACTGCTGACATGGAGCGTGTAGAAGGCCCAGGGCTCGGGGACGTAGATGACGCCCGGGTACTTCCTCCTGAGCACAGGGTCATCCCACAGCCAGGCCACCCAAAGCGCCACCAGCAGGAGGGCCAGCGCGAAGGAGGCTAGGAGGAAGAGGCCGTTGCTGTCCAGGAAGAGGCGCTTGCGCTGCTGGTGCAAGACCAGGGCCAGCATGGCGAAGACAGTGAAGATGAAGAGCAGGAAGATCTGGCCCTCGGTGACCAGGTACCTGTGGTGGGAGGCATGATGAGGTGGTGGGGCGGCCTCCCGTCCCAGCCTCCCTTCCCGGCCTCCCTGCCCTGCCAACAGGCCGCCCTGCCACCAGTCTGAGCCGCTCCCTCGGCCACCCAGTCGCGGCCCATGGGCAGCATGTGGATTAGGCGTGTATGGTCACTGTTTTCAATGTGTTGAGTTTGTTGCCAGCAGTTCCAGAATGGAACATATGAAAGGTTGACTTCAGGCTCAGCTGGTTCCACAAGACAAAACTGACGGGAAAGCACCAGAGGGTGTTTCCAGTGTGCCACAGTCCCCACCACTTGCTGTTGCCTCACTCAGAGCCTGGGACACAGCTGCCGGGGATGGAGGCTGTCATGGTGGCCTCCCTGATGACTGCGACACATCCTTAGCCTCCCAGGGGCCCTGCAGTGCCTCACCACCGCCAGGTGCTAGGCGACACTTGCAGGAGCCTTCTGAAGGTGGCCTGGACCACCTGCCTCCAGGGGCACCAGAGAGCTGACCGTGACCCAGTGACATGCAGCCCTGCCTCTGTGCAGCAGGGACCCAGGGAACTTATATGAACTTGGGGTATGTCCTGCTTTCTCACATGTGAAGGGGGCACATGAGGCCAAGCTCTCAAGGTCCTGACGAGACCTGTGACCATTCCCTGTGAGGAGAGCACACTGTCCGCCAAGTGGCTGTAGCCTCTGCGGTCACCCCACCATGGTGAAAACCAGCAGGACATTCTCCTGTCTAACCTCCTTCCCTCCTGCTGTAGTTGTGCCCCCCACTTCTGTCCTCTAAGCACACAGGTCAGCAATCCAGCCTGGTGGATCCTCTCTGCCCACGGGGATGAGGGAGGGGCCAGGAGGCGGCTTGAGCTGGCCAGGAGGCAGGCCCATGGCATCAACCCAGAGACTCCCCATGGGAGAAGGGCTGGGCTGCCCCCACCCCTCCATGGCTCCCATAGTCGCTGGGCTGCCTGTCCCCAGGGCAGCAGTGACAAAGCAGGGTCAGGGCCAGCTAAGGCCTGGGTCTACACAATGGGAAGAGCGCACCCAAGGGAACCCCATCTGGCTGCCACCGCTGGGGCTCTGCACCTCACGAGGTCCCCCTTCCCGCAGGATTGCGTCTCCTGAGAGGAACACATCACTGTCCCCATTCAGAGGAGGGAGCTGGACTCTGCTGGCCCCGGGCTCTAGTAGGCAGACACAGAGGGGCCGGGGCACGAGGACAAGCCAGAGCTACCTCACTCTGTCTCCTGCCCCCCTACCACACTGAGGCCTGTCATGGCCCTGCTGGATGTGGGGAAGCAGTGGCTCTAAGGGGCCAGTCCCTCCTGAGCCACACGGCGGGCACGTGGCCGGGGTGGGCCTTTACTGCTGTGGCTCACAAATGCCCCGCCCTCTCCCGGTGCCACGTCCACTCACCAGTAGTACAGGCCACTGGGAGCCACCAGGAGCAGGGCAGGCCCTGGCATCCGGCTCTCAGCCTTCACAGCCGTGAAACAGCCGCTGAAGTACAGGAAGAGGATGAGGAAAAACGGGATGTACCTGCAAGGGAGGCCCGTCTCAGAGACCGCTAGGCCTCTTCTACCTGGCACCCTAGCCCATCCTCATGGTCCCCTAAAGTGCCATGTCGTGGTCTACAAGTCACAGGCTTGGGTGAGGGGCTCCTCTCCACCCTGCCTGTGCTGAGCTGGATGTCAAGGGTGGGATGGGGCCAGGAAGTTGGATGCAGATGCGGGGGCCATTGGGCAGGCTGATATCTGAGGTCAGGTTAAACAAAGGGCATCCGCCGGCTTCCCAGGAGTGTGGGGCTCATCCCAAAAGCCCACCCTCTCCCTCTCTCCCACCTGCACTGCCAGCCCCCTCCAGTGCCTCCAGTCCTCTGCTGCTTCCTCCTCCCCAGCCCCCGGCCTCCCACGGACGGCTCTTCTGCCCACAGCCAGAGACAGCAGTTGAGCCAGGAGGACCAACTTTCCCTGCCCCGAACAGACCCTTGAATGCCCGAGCTAGGGTGTGCATGAGTGCTGGCTCTCTTGGGAGTCGCCATCCAGGCCCGGCCTCCCAGTGTGCGCCCCGAGGTCCTGATCGCTGGGACAACAGCACCCTGCCCCCACCCCACCAGCCCTTCCCAGCTTCCCCCACTCCCAAAGAGCCGGTCTGCCGCCATGGGGTCTCCTCTTAGGCGCCCCATATCACCACGGGGGTGTTTGTCAGGGCTGCGTCCTCCCCGCTCCTGGCTCCAGGCTTGGCCAGGGAGGGACAGCAGCCTCTTGCTGCCCTCTGGTGGCCACCATGGGCACTGCAGGCTGGAAGGGGGTCGGGGAGCGAGGCCCACAGGTGCCCAGGGGAAGAGAAGGCACCGCTGCAGTCCAGCAGCTGCACACGGCACACGGAGACCTGGGTCCAGAGCGTCGCCCAGGGTGTCCCGAGCCAGGGAGGGCGGGGCCATGACTGTCACGCCGCACGTGTGTGGCCTGGCACCCAGCACTCACCACATGCAGTGGCCCAGGTACTCGTCATAGTAGTAGAGCAGCTCGAAGGAGTCGATCTGAGGATGCAGGGCAGGGCGAGGCAGGTCAGAGGCCGCCGTCCTCCCACCTGGGTCTCCCCCAGCAGCCCCAAACCCCCAGGGCCTTGTCCTGGGAGGGGGCCCAGGCGACATGCCACCCCCAGCCCACGGACGTCCCACCAGGGGGGGGCGCTGCTAGAGGCAGAAGCGCGGGGCGGCTGGGCAATCTCTCCAGTCTCCAGGACAGACCGGCCAGTGGGGCCTCACCAGTGTCTCGGGCTGGAGGTTCTTGATGATGGGGTTCTCACGCACGGACAGGTGGTGCTGGTACCCGCTGAACAGCAGGCGGTGGTTGACGGAGTCGCCCACCAGGTGGATGCTGGCACCCATGATGAAGGTGATGATGCTGACGTAGGTGAGGGAGCGTGGCAGCGTGCGGGGAGACCGCTCCACGAGCTGCGGGTCAGAGTAGACCACCGCATGGCCCACTAAGTGGCGGGTCCCCTTAGTGGCCGGCCCGGCCTTGAGGTTCACATGGCCCCTGCGAGCCAGCGGGACCGAGGGACAGCACACCCTTCTGCCAGGGAGGAAACAGGCAGAGGGCCACACGCCAGAGCTGAGGCCAGGCCTTCCACAGAGTCCAGGCTTCAGGTCCGCCCCACCCATGCCCCCACTGGGCCCCAGGGGGCTGGGCCGGCGGCAGAGACCCTGGGACTTCTGAATGAGAGCCCACAGCAATCTTGAAGGAATGTCAGGTGGGGTGGGCACCCTGGGAAAGGTGGCATTCCGGGGCTGCCCCAACTCTGGGACCAGAAAGGCCTTTCTCCCAGGTGACAGAGGCAGTGCACAGTGACCAGGCTGAGCAGCCTCCTGCCGAGACGCTCAGGACCGGACATGTCTGGGGGTTCAGATTCGGGGGTATTTGCATAGACATAGTAGGCTATCTTGGGGACCCAATTCTACACGCGCATTCACTGACTTTCATATGCCCTGACACTCACGGCCTGGAGGTAACTTCACGCTCTGTTTTCAATAACTGCATGAACCAGAGTTTGTGTTAAGGACTCATATAGAATTTCCCACGTGTGGTGTCACGAGGATGCCCAGAGTTTCAGATTTCTGGGTATTTCCAATTTCAGGTTTTTGAATTGGGGGTGCTCAACCTGCAGTCGTCTTAAAGCCCTGATCTGGCAAAGTGTGAACCGGAAGCCCCCATCCTGCTCCCAGCGATTTCTCAGAGCCAGGGATCCCCAGACCAGAGAACAGAGTCCAGGAGGCCAGAGACCAGAGAACGGAGGCCAGGCCAGCCCCCGCCGCCCCTCTCCCACCACCCAGTTTGCCAGCCTCCCTGCGGGACCTGTCCTCCCCCCGATCTCCCACTCACTTCTTCCGCCTCAGCCTCCCCAGTACCTCACAGCTTCCCACAGCCTTGTCTACCGGTCCTTCTGCCCAGACATGTCTCCCTCCCACACCACCCACTGGCCCGCCCCTCCCTGAGGCTTCTCTGTCCCTGCCGGCTAGAGGCCACTCCGCCTCCCCCC
>NW_007249731.1:0-11485 GCF_000164805.1 Carlito syrichta | reverse complement strand
CCTCTCTGCCTCCCCCGGGCCCCAGGTGCCAGACAGGAAGGGAGGCGGGGGCCGTGCCGTACCTGGAGCAGAAGGAAGGGTGTGATGACATTGTAGGCCATGTGGAAGTAATCCCCCACACTGGGCTTGCTGAGCGGGAACCACTCCAGAGGGAACACCAGCTGCGAAGAGGACAGGTGGCCTGGCCCAAGCACGCCCAGGCCCAGAGGCCCCGCCCTGCCACACCCATGCCACTCCTCCTGTGACCCCGGGGACCTTCTGTGACAGCCCGGGGATGATCACCTTTTCAGATAGGAAATCTGGGTCCCAGAGACGGTAAACGGACCCGTCCCTGGTCACAGAGCAGGATGTAAACCCAGGGCCTGACCCTGTGCTCCTAGCCCAGTGGACACTGAGTACATGTCCCTGGTGCCAGCTTGGGCACCAGCAAGCTCCCTGGGGACTCAGTTGTGCCACCAACGTGCTGGGTGACCCGGGGCTGGTCCTGCTCTCTGGGCCTTGGTTTCCCCACCTGTAACACAAAAGAGGTGGACCCTCGGGGCTGTGGCATGCCAAGGCCCTGATGGTGACAAGGTTTCCTGACCGCTGGGCCTGGGTGTATAAAGACACGTGCCACTGGGTGGGCAGCCGCTCCCAAGGCAGATCACCAGCATTCAAAAGTGTCAGGAGGCAGCAGAGGACGGTGTGTCCCATACAGCAGCATCAGGCTTCCTCGGGAGGCAGCTCCCCTCCTCCTGGGCTAGTCCAGGCCAGCGTAAGACCCCTGTGCAAAGTCACCACAGCTCCCAGCCCCCACCATGGGCCCAGTATCTGTTGACCGACGCACGAGTCACGACCGCAAGTTTCCACCAAAGACCTAAATGTTTAACTCTTGCAACTCAGAAGTGCCATATTGGATAAGCAAGCTCCCAGGACACAGAAACCTCAGCCTCTCTCTGACTCTGTGTGTGTGCACCACATATACATATGTCTGAGTCTTTCCCAATTTTCTGTGACAGCAAAATACCAGAAACAAGTTGGTCTTCCATCACACGGGACTGGCTGAATGCCAGGGGACAGCGTGACTATGAAAGGTTACAAAGCCGTGCACGGAAATGACGCCTCCTGTGTCATGTCTTACACAGACATGCACACACACAATGGCACCTGACATGCACTGACATGGAAGGTCAGCCATGAAATATTCTTTTTTTTTGAGTCGGAGTCTAACTCCATCCCCCAGGCTGGAGTACAGCGGCACACTCACGGCCACCCCAGCAACAACCTGCTGAGCTCTGGTGATCCTTCCGTCTCAGCCTTCCAAGTAGCCGGAACTACAGGCGTGCACTACCATGCCCGGCTAAGTTTTGATTTATTGGAGACAAGGTCTCGCCAAATTGTCCAGGCTGGTCTTGAATCTGCCGGCTCAGGCAATCCACCTGCCTCGGCCTCCCAGAGGGCTGGGATGACAGACTGAGAGCCACTGAGCCCGGCCAGCCATGACATATTCTAAAGTAAAACAAGTGAGTTGCAAATAAGGTATAAGGTAAAATCTCATTGAGGTCAACAAACAAAGGACATGCAGGGCACGGGGGCTCACACACGAGGGCTCACGCCTGTCATCCCAGCACTTTGGGAGGCAGAGGCGAGAGGATTGCCTGGGCCAAGGGGTTCAAGACCAGCCCAGGCAACTTGGCGAGACCTCATCTCTACAATAAACCAAAAATTGGCTGGGCATGGTAGTGTGTGCCTGTAGTTCCAGCTACTGGGAAAGCTGAGGAGGAAGGATCGCCTGAGCCCAGTAGGTTGAGGCTGCGGTGACCGTGAGCATGCCACTGCCCTCCAGCCTGGGCAACTGGAGTGAGACTCCGACTCAAAAAAAAAAAAAGAAAAAAGAAAAAAAAGGACCTATATTGTATAGCTATAGGTTGAGAAAGGAGAAGGGGGTGTGCCCCAGATTGTCTTCAGCAGGACGGGACAGGGATGGGGACTGCCTAATACTTCTTTGTGTAACAGCTATAGCATGTTGGTTGTTTTTGAGTTGGGGTCTCACTCTGTCACCCAGCACGGACTAGAGTGCCATGGCACAATTACAGGAATCACAGCCTTGACCTCCTGGGCTCAGGTGATCCTCCCACCTCCCACCTTCTAAGTAGCTGAGGCTACAGGTGTGTGCCACCATACCCAGCTAATTTTCTTATGTTCTGTAGAGACAAGATCCTGCTGCGTTGCCCTGGTTGGTCTCCAAGTCCTGGCCTCAAGCAATCCTTCTGCCTTGGCCTCCCAAAGTGCTGGGATTACAAGTGTGAGCCACTGCACTCCGCCAACACGTTGCTTTTATAACATGAAAATGTTTTTATTTTTAGTTGTTGCAAAGTTGGGACTCTGAGGTATACACTCGGAAAGCTCTGGGTAAACGTGTGTCCACACTTGAGGGTATAGAGGTCAAGCAGCTCTGGGCAGGATGGGAAGGGACCTGCCCAGCAGGGGATCCATTAGGCCAGTGAAGGCTGTGCCTTCCTGGGGAGGACAGCCTCTGCCCACTCTGGTCTCAGCTCTCCTCTCTGGAGCACCAATGTGGCAGACAGCTCCTCTGGCCCCGGTGTGGGACTCTCATGCTGGGAGAGTCCTCCAAAAAGGTCAACTGGAGAGGAGAAAAATGAAGTCCAGAGCACAATGACTTGCTCATGTCCTCCCACGGTCACCCATAGGCCTGACCAAATGCCCCAACTCCTGGCTTGACCCCTTTTTCTTTTTCTACATTTAAAGGGCACTATGGCCAGGCACGGTGGCTCACTCTTGTAATCCCAGCACTTGGGAGGCCAAGGTAGGAGGATCTCTTGAGCCCACGATTAGCCGGGCATGGTGGTGCGTGCCTTTAGTCCTAGCTACTCAGGAGGCTGATGTGGGAGGATCACTTGAGCTCAGGAGGTGGAGGCTGTGGTGAGATGTGCTGGAATTACAGACGTGAGCCCCTGTGCCCAGGAATTCTGGGTCTTTAAGTGTCGGGGAGTTGAGCCTTGCCAGGAAGGGCTGGGCTCTGGGGCATGAATGCCAGACAGACAGGCGGGTAAAAGTGAACCAGGTCCTCAATGTCTGTCTTCGTCTCATCTACAGAACTGAGATTAGTAATAGTGGTGATGGGAGAATTAAAGAAACAAACATGACAAGAGACCAGACCGCGGAGCATCCAGCCTAAGTCAGCTGCTCTTTCTATCTTGTCTATTGCTACCACTCCTTCAAGGCATGGGCACTGAGCGCATCCTATGCCAGGCCCTACTCCCAGGGGGAGCCAAGTCCTGGCCAAGTTGCCCACACAAGCTGTGCCTGCCTCCAGGCCTCGCTCATGCCATCAGCACTGCGGCATGAGATGCCAGTTTCAGCAGCGGAGAGCGTCACTTTTACATGTGACTATGTTGAGTAGCCTTGGACAGGTCACCACACCTTCATCTCCTGTAAACTGAGGACAGGCCTGACGCCCCCAGTCTCTCTAACCCTAAGCCTGTGGCCTGGCAGGAAACTTCCAGCAAAGGGGAAACTTGAGGGCCCGAATAACTAGTTATACTGTGCTTCCCTCCCCACATGGTGGAACCTCACTCAGTATTTTCCACATTCTGTTGTGTCTGTCTGTCTACCTATCCATCCATCCTTCCCTCTCTCTATCCATCCCTCTATCCATCCATCCCTCCATCCCCTGCTCCCTCCATCCCTCCCTCCACCCTTCCATCCATCCATCCATCTCTCTATCCATCCACCCATCCCTCCCTCCACCCTCCCCTCCATCCATCCCTCCCTCCCTCTCTCTCCACTTCCCTCCACCTATCCATGCATCCCTCCCTCCATCCATCTATTCTGCCATCACAAGTAAGGAGCTTCGGAGGCTCCTAGCATTCATCCCTTCTGTGAAGGCTGCCACTGTCCACTAATGGGTGAAACTGCCATGAGGGAAAGGGGTGGTTTTACTAGATGGCACTAAAAACTACCCAGGGACCCAAGTCACATATAAGATGCAACATCACCCTACACTCTTCATCCCCAGAAAAATCCTGCTGTCCCAAGGTGGTGGGGAGGCCAGAGAGGGCTCTACCCCTTCCCCACACCCTGTCTGGCTTATTGATCTGGTTAAACCTGGTTCACCTGCCTCAAGACACGGGCTGGAGGCGGCCACAGTATGGCTGCCAGGACACTAGGTCCCCAAGAGAATAGGGACATAGTAGAGCCACTCAGGCCTCTGGTGACCCCCTTACTGGCAACTTCCTGCCTGGCCACAGATGTGACGCCACCAGGCCTGTTCCCAGGTTATGGGATAAAGGGGTGGTGGCTCGTCTAGGTCACTCAGCAAGTCCAGGTCCTGTGAGTTTCCTCAGTGGGGACAGGCTCCATACACTCACCATGGCGATGGGGCGGCCAAAGTCCAGAACCCAGTTTTGCAGTGTGAAGTAGCACCAGAGGTCAAGGTGGAAGGGAGCCGTGCGCGCTGTGTCATCAGCATTGCTGGTACCATGCCTGGAAGGAGCAGATGGGAACCAGCTCTTTCTCTTCCCTCCAGAACCTTCCCCTGAGATGAGCCTGGGAGGCCTGGGAGGCCTGGGGACAGAAGACCAGAGGAGGTGCATGCCCAAGTTCCAGGGAGATGGTTTTGCTGGGGACACTGAGTGGCCCTGGGTCAAGGGGAAGGTAGACCTCCATGGTCCTGGCCCAGCTTGCCTGTGATTCAGGAAGTACACTGCCAGACAGGAGTGACTGCTGGGCACCCTTCCCTACAGGACGAAGGGGATGCATGAGCCATGACGGGAAAACAGGAGCCACGACGGGGTGTGGGAGGGGACACAGATGCGGGAGCCTTGACTGGGGGACACAGGAAACACCATGGAGGACACAGGAGCCATAACAGAGGAGGACGTGGGAGACACAGTGGGGAGGGACACAAGAGACACGTTGGGGGACGCAGGAGACATGATGGGGGGATACAAGGGACACGGTGGGGGACGCAGGAGACATGATGGGGGGATACAAGGGACACGGTGGGGGACGGCAGCCTTTAGCCAGCACCGTGGCAGTTCAGGAACCACTGTTAACGGTTTCCCCACACTGTCTCACTTATCTCACTATGGCATTTACCATAGAAACTCTTTGAGGTTGAAATTCGACCACATGACTAAGCGGAGAACCCAAGGTCAGGTGGGTCACTTCAGGTCGCCCAGCAGAATCTGAACCCAAACACATCTCATCTCCAGCCTGTGTCCACAGCGATTGGCCCCCAGAGTGGCACGTGAGCTGAGCTGCACCAATCACAGCCCTCCAGGGGACCTCGCCTTCTAGAGATGGGCAGGGCCGCCTCCCCAGACACGCCCGGCCCGGGTGTGTCTGCTCCCTAGACTATTGCGGAACCGAAAAGGAGCCACAGACACGGTGATGCGAGGCACAACAAGAAGCCGAGGGTCACCTCACCGTGCGGTCCTCGGAAGGCTGTCTCTCGCAAAGCAAGTGTAAGCACCAGGCGATCATTTGGGTTCAGATCTACTGTCCTGAGACACGTTGAAGGTCAAGAGCCAGGGCCACCTCCTCCGGGAAGGCTTTCCTGCCACTCTCCCCAGGCCCCACCAGCCTTCCTCAGGGAGCACGTCTGTGCTACCTCAGTCTGGCCCTGACAGCCGGCCTGGAGTTGTCCTCTCCTGCCCAGACCCTGGAGAAAAAGGGAGACCTTTAAGGGTCTCCCAACTCGACCCCCTCCCCAGCAGAGCGCAAAAACTCCTTACAGCATCCCCCCCCGCCCCCGCCACGACTTGCACACCTCCAGTGACACGCTGCCCACTGCCTCCTAAGACAATGGAGGTGTTTCATTGTCCCATTCGTGCCAAGAACAGGCACCATGTGACAAGGCCCGAGTTCTGGAGCGCTGAGCTGAGACCTGGTTCACGCTTGGCCACTATTGTGGATCAGAGCAATCACAACACCAGGTACTCCCTTCCCAGAGGTAGATGTAAGCTTACAGGCGCCACAGACATTTTTTTTCTGCCCAGGCATAGTGGCCCATGCCTGTCATTCCAGCACTTTGGGAGGCCAAGGTGGGAAGACTGCTTGAGGCCAGGAGTTTGAGACGAGCCTGGGCAACATAATGATACCTCATCTATACAAAATTAAGAAATGAACCAGGCATGATGGTGTGCACCTATGGTCCCAGCTACTTGGGAGGCTGAGGCGGGAGGCTCACTTGAACCCAGGAGTTGGGGACTACAGTGAGTCATGACCGTGGCACTGCACTCCAGCCTGGGTGACAGAGCGAGTCTAAAAAAACCCCAAAAAACAAAACAAGCCGGGCGTGGTGGTTCGTGCCTGTAATCCCAGCACTTTGGGAGGCAGAGGCAAGAAGACTGCCTGAGCCCAAGGGTTTGAGACCAGTCTGGGCAACTTGGTGAGACCTTGTCAATACAATAAATAAAAAAACTGGCGAGGCATGGTGGTGCATGCCTGTAGTTCCAACTACTTGGAAGACTGGGGCAGAGAGATCGTCTGAGCCCAGCAGGTCAAGGCTGCAGTGGCTGCGAGCGTGCCACTGCACGTCAGCTTGGGCAACGGAGTGAGACTCTAACTCAAACCAAAACATTTTTCTGTCAAAGTTGCTGTTGCTTCCATAATTTTCCAGAATCCTTTCCAGAGAGTTCCAAGGATGATCTGCACTGGGTTGGTAGCACCACCTAGAACAAGGAGGCAAACTCTCTTGGGGGGGTCCCATCACAGGCAGGACAGGTGGAATGGACTTTCCCTAGGTCAATGGAGTCTCCCTGTCCTCTCTATTCAGCATCCCCACTACATTTTTTTTTTTTTTTTTTGAGTTGGAGTCTCACTCTGTCGCCCACGCTGGAATGCAGTGGCACACTCACGGCTACTGCAGCCTCAACCTGCTGGGCTCAAGTGATCCTTCTACCTCAGCCTTCCAATTTGCTGGAACTACAGGCACATGCCACCATACCTGGCTAATTTTTTAAATTTACAATAAAGATGAGGTCTCACCAAATTGCCTAGGCTGGTCTTTAACTCCTTGGCTAAGGTAATCCTCTCATCTCGGCCTCCCAAAGTGCTAGGATTACAGGCTTGAGTCACTGTGCCTGGTCCCCACTTTAAAAAATACATTTTGTAGAGTCAGGGTCTCATTACGTTGCCAGGCTGGTGGTGAACTCCTGATCTCAAGTGATCCTCCTGCCTCAGCCTCCCAAAGCGCTGGGATAAAGGCATGAGCCACCACATCCAGCCCCCACCACTTGTCACTGCCTTGTGCTGGGAGCTCCACCCACACATCTCCTGGAACCCTTGCAGTAGGATTAGGTGGTGGGAGCTGTCCCCTCCTGCTTCACAGAGGAGGGCACAGAGGCCTAGAGGGACTGGATGCTCAGTCACAGCCACCAGGCGGTAGGAAACTGCAGCGACAATGCCTTCTGTCAGCCCCTGTCCCACCCCTGCTTCTTTTTTTTTTTTTTTTTTTTGAGTTGGAGTCTCACCCTGTCGCCCAGACTGGAATGCAGTGGCCACTCCCAGCCACTGCAGCCTCAACCTGCTGGTCTCCGGCGATCCTTCCGCCTCAGCCTTCCAAGTAGCCGGAATTACAGGAACGCGCTACCATGCCCGGCTGATTTTTTGATTATTGTAGAGATGAGGTCTCGCCAAGTTGCCCAGGTGGGTCTCAAACCCGCAGGTTCAGGCAATCCACTCACCTCAGCCTCCCAAAGTGCTGGATTACAGGCTGAGCCACCGAGCGTGGCTCCACCCCTGCTTCTTATGGTAAGAGATGTTGGTTCCCTGGTCACAGGGAGGGCTGGTGACCCAGGCTGGCACAGGGGGACTTTTCGAGCTGGAGTTGGGGATAGCACTCCTTCCTTGACAGTGCTGGGCCCCAGGGATGCAAGCCCAGGGCTGCTGGCAGCCACAGCCCCATCTCAAGGGGCAGTAGGTGAGAATGAGGCATCCCCGAGAGAGGATCAAGGAAGGAGAGGAAAAAACCCATCTTGTTTTCCCGGTTCCAGGCAGGCCCAGTGTCCAGCCACATGAGCCCATAAGTCCCCTTTTGCTGAAGGGCTATATGTCACACTGGCCTTCTGTCACTTGCAACCCAGGAGTCCTGAATAGCACAGAATTCAAACCTGGGTCTAGGCTGGGTACAGTGGCTCAGGCCTGTAATCCCAGTGCTCTGGGAGGCTGAGGTGGGAGGATCACTGGAGCCCAGCCTGGGCAACACAGTGAGACCCTGTCTCTACAAAAAAATTAAAAATTAGCCAGGTGTGGTGGTGCACGCCTGTAGTCCCAGCTACTTGGGAAGCTGAGGCAGAAGGATCATCCTGAGCCCAGGAGATTGAGGCTGCAATGAGTTGTGATCATGCCACTGTCCCCCTAGCCTGGATGACAGAGACCCTGATTCAAAACAAAGAAACAAACAAAAAGATTGACTGGCATCTCTGTGGTTTCCTTCTGTTGGGACTCTGACCATGGGAGGCAGATCACAGGAGGCCAATCACGGAGGGTGGTTGCATCCTCTCCCCCAGCCCCTGTCCCAGGGATGTGCAACCTCGAGCCTGTCCCAAGTTCCTGAGCCCACAGACTTTACACACAGGACTGTGCCGGCCTTGGGTCTCAACCACCAGCAACAGCTGCTAAGAACGTTGACAAAAGCACAATGGCTGGACACCTGAGCCTCAGTGAGACTTTCCTCTCCTGCAGAGTGTTACAAGTTCCCCACATAGGGAAACTGACACCAGGACAGCTGGGGAGCACATCCCCTCAAGTTAAAACACTCAGTGGTATCTACAGGGCTGCCCGGCAGAGAAGGATGGGGTCTCCTCCTGAAGAGGTCAAGCAGTGACCCACCAACAGGGTCTAAAGCCACAGAGACTGACATTGATTCTATGTATGGAGTGGCCAAATACAACATGGGATGGAAAGTTCAAACACAACAAGGAAATGAAGGCAAATGAGGGGAAAAAGAAAAGTAATTAGAAACTCCAGGGAGCCGGGCTCTGTGGCTCAGCCTGTAATCCCGCGCCTTTGGGAGGCTGAGGTGAGTGGATTGCCTGAACCTGCGGGGCAGCGAGACCTTATCTCTACAATAAAACAAAAAATCAGCCGGGCGTGGTAACGCACCTGTAGTTCCAACTACTTGGAAAGCTGAGGCGGAAGGATCGCTGGAGCCCAGCAGGTCGAGGCTGCGGTGGCTGGGAGCGGCCACTGCACTCCAGTCTGGGCGACGGAGTGAGACTCCAACTCAAAAAAAAAAAAAAAAGAAACTCCAGGGAGAAAAAAAAAGCAACATAAAAGAGAAAATGTACTCCACTCTGGAAGGAACAGTATTTACATAGTTTAAATAATATAAACATTGCAAGCGTTATATACTGATTTTCAGTGTTTACAATCACTCCACACATAAAACACAGAAAATAACGATGGTTAAAAGATGGCAGGTCCCAGCCGGGCTCAGTGGCACAGCCTGTAATCGCTCGCTTTGGGAGGCTGAGGTGAGTGGACTGCCTGAGCCCGCGGGTTCGAGACCCGCCTGGGCAACTTGGCGAGACCTCAACTCTACAATAAATTAAAAATTAGCTGGGCGTGGAAGCGTGCGCCTGTAGTTCTAGCTACTTGGAAGGCTGAGGCGGAAGGATCGCTGGAGCCCAGCAGGTCAAGGCTGCAGTGGCCGGGAGCGGCCACTGCACTCCAGTCTGGCGACAGAGTGAGACTCCAACTCAAAAAAAAAAAAAAAGGTGGCAGGTCCCAGTACTTAAGCAGAGGTGAGAGGATTGCCTGAGCCTGGGAAAATGGTAAGACCTCATCTCTACAATAATTAAAAAAAAATTAGCCAGGCGAGGTGGTGCATGCCTGTAGTTCCAGCTACTTGGAAGGTGGAAGCAGAAGGATCACCTGAGTCCAGCAGGTGGAGGCTGTGGGAGCCATAAGCATGCCACTGCACTCCATCCTGGGTGACAGAGTGAGACTCCGACTCAAAAAAAAAAAAAGATAGCAAGTAAATATAGTCAACTTTGACAACATAAAAGCAAAACTATAGAAAACAGGAACTGGGAAAAAGAGCGAGGAAGCTAAAGTTTAGGGTGGAGGACTAATATCATCTTTTTAACAGAGAATCAAGTCCAGGTGCAGTGGCTCATACCTGTAATCCCAGCACTTTGGGAGGCAAAGGCGAGAGGATGGCCTGAGTCCAGAGGTTCGAGACCAGGCTGGACAACTTAGCAATTACTTAGCATCTCTACAATTAAAAAAAAAAAAGCCAGGCATGGTGGCACACACCTGTGGTTTCAGCTACTTGGAAGGCTGAAGCAGAAGGAACACCTGAGCCCAGCAGGTCGAGGCTGCAGTGGCCGTGAACGTACCATTGCACTCCAGCCTGGGCAATGGAGCAGTAGACTCCTACTCAAAAATAAATAATAAAAGGGAATCAAAAGATACTGCCTAAAGCTGACCAAAAGGTAACAGTGTAGGCACATCCCCTAAGGCAACAGTTGTAGCCATAGAAACCCTGCAAACAGTGACAAAAAGGATCATCTTGCGAGAAGAGAGAGGGTTGAGTGAGTCCTAACAGGGAGTCTGGATTAGCCAAGAAATGCAGGTGAGCATGGCTTTTGAGAGTGTGTCCTTTGGAGACTGTCTGGGTTCACATCCCACCACCAACCAGATCGGTAGCATGGGTTATTATGATAGGCCCATTATTTGAAAATAGGAATTTAACTTTGGTAGAAACATTGAAGGAAGCCAACGTGACTGTCTCTGGTGCCAGGGAGGGGTTGGACAGGGACTAATGCTTTGTAAACGTGAAAACTTTCTGTCATGTGACTTATCATGGGCGGTAGTTATACTTTGATTATAATACAAAAACTGGCAATAGAGAGGCAGAAGCTGAGATGGGTTACTTCGAGGGGTAGTGAGCAACTTGTCCTCAGAGGTAAGCAAGCAAAGCACGTACGCCTCCTAGGAACCTGACAGGACGATTCTGCCTGCTCTCTGGGGCAGCAGTGACACCGGGAATGGGCCTAGAAGCCTCAGTATTGGGGGCAGAGACCCTGGGAGAGGGACAGCCCTTCATGCCACCCCTTGAACACCCTGGCTGGTGGGGAACTCACGCAGGGGGCTAGAGGGACATCACTCCTCGACAGCCAGAGGAAACCCTCGTAGGTCCTGGTGCTTGCCACGAATGATGTGGCCTCTATGGGCCTCAGCTTCCCCATCTGTACATTGGATGGGTACACGGGGGTCCACACGCGCGCTAACAGGCCACCACAGTGCAGGGCCGTCAAGGACCCCAGACTGGCAGGGGGGTCACGGAGGCCACAGCCTGGACAGACAGCCCTGGGGCCGGACCTCAGTCTAACCAAACTCAGGAGCCCATCTGGACCCACCTCATCAGTGAAGTAGAAGGTCACTCACAGGCGCAGGGGACACTGGGAAGACCTGAGGGGCCACAGGGCCCCTCCCGCGCTCATTTGTTTCAGAGTGAGAAAGAACACACACC